>NC_133778.1:73538703-73792975 GCF_003597395.2 Chelonoidis abingdonii
GGGGCTTTTCCTGTTTACCTGCCCACTGCGTCCGAGTTCAGATTGCTGTCCAGAGCGGTCAGTGGTGCACT
This sequence comes from Chelonoidis abingdonii, assembly GCF_003597395.2. Classification (NCBI taxonomy): domain Eukaryota; kingdom Metazoa; phylum Chordata; order Testudines; family Testudinidae; genus Chelonoidis; species Chelonoidis abingdonii. The sequence goes on from NC_133778.1 coordinate 73,538,775, forward strand.
GTGGGATACCTCCCGGAGGCCAATAATGTCGATTTCCGTCCACACTAACAGTAGTCTGAAGTAGTACTATCGATTTTAGCGTTACTCCTCTCGTTCTGTAGGAGTACAGAAATCGATTTAAAGAGCACTGTAGTGTGGACGGGTACAGCGTTAAATCAATTTAACACTGTTAAAATAGGTTTAACACCGTAGTGTGGACCAGGCCTAACACAGCTGCTGCTCTGAAACCTAAATAGTCTGCAGTCAATCAAAACGTAAGGGGGGGAAATGGGAACAGGGAATGAAGGTGGGGAATTAAAATCATGTTTTGCTAAGGGTGGGAATGGGAACAGGGACACAGGCAAGGCTCTATGGTGTCAGAGCTGGGACACTGAGGAAGGAAACTGGAATCACGCTTGCTGGAAGTTCATCTCAATAAACATTGAATTGTTTGCACTTTCGGACTTCGGGTATTGTTGCTCTCTGTTCATACGAGAAGGACCAGGGAAGTGAGCAGGTAAAGGCATAAGCCCCCTAACAACAGTCAACAAGAGGGGTGTGGGAGTGGGGCTGGGCGTACATTTGATCTCACATCAAACCTTCAAATTCCTGTGCTCCAAAAATTGGTCAAATTGAAGTCACTCATCTCTAGTATGTCATTACAATTTGTAGTTATGCAGGCTAAATTAATCAAACCTCAGCTTCAGGGTCTAAATTAATTGCACTGATGGGCCTGTTGTAATAAGCAGGCCTACACATTTACTCTAATAGTAAGCTCAGCTGGTGAAAAGCGAGCAAAGGTTCATAAATTGTCACAATGATCTGTTATATGTCTTGACCCAGGCCCTGAGTGGTATATAACTGATATCACTCAGGGCCTAGGTCAAGAGTCTGACCAGTAGACAAGAGCTGCAGAAAATTGGAAATCAAGGAACCAAAACTGGTATATTGGAAATTAGGCTTAATTGGGGGACAAAATAATGAAACTGGGCTATTTTGCTCATCGTTCCCTTTTTGGGGTCCTTAGAAAGAGACTTTGAGGGAGATCAGCAGGAGATGTTTGTTTGTTTGTTTTTTACCATCACTGGGGCTGTCGTGGAAGGATTGTTGCTGTGACACTAGACTTTGATATTCCAGTAGGAACATTTGGCCATCACCCCAGCACGGACCCTCAACCTAATATGTACAAAATCCTGCTCTGTCTTCCCTTCCCTCATATGCTCCTATCTTCTCTCTGTCCTGTCTCCCTCTCTCTTGGCTTTTCACTGGATTCTGAAATCAACTGCACTGTACAGCACTAGCATGATGAAATGAGATGGCCCATCCAGCTCACACTGAGAAGGACTCATGAAGGAAAGGGACCTGACCCTATCAACCACATGATATAGTCACAGAGAGGCGAGCCAGTGCCAAGAGCAAGAGCTGTCATGACTGACCTACCAGGCCAAAGCATCTGCCCGTGCCACTCTGTATCCTGAGAACATCACTTCTCTCCCTTCTGTGCCTGTCTGTTTTGTAGCAGGCAGGAAAGTCACTATCATTCTCTATTCAGAAATTAACTCTCTCCCCCACCACGGACCGTTTGACTGAATAAGAGACTTTAACCAATATTCAGTGTTTCCAGTAAGGACGTTGATAGGTTTTGATTAAGTTTGTTTTGCATAAACAACCAATTTCTGATGTTCTTTACCTTGTTTTCTTGTTTTCCTTTTGTATGTTTCAGTTAATACATTTCTAACCTTTGGTCTGAGTTTTGTAACGTGTTTGCCATGGTATTAAACAGGCTGATGTCTCTGTATATCAAATCCCAGACCTTGTCTTACACTGTTTAATGTTGAAGAATGACTGGGTTATGTTAACACCTTTAGCCCATATGTTACATCTAAATTAATACAACAGGCCCAGATGAGATTTTCTCCCCTCAATGTACAGCATGACTATCGGTTTGTGGCCAAAATACCTCATGCTTTAGAAAGTGATACAAATCCCATAATGCACTTGGCCAGCTGTACAATTCTGCAGTACATAAGAAATTCCTTTCTGATCCCAGCCGGTCATGCTCTTATACTAAATCCAGAACTATCCCTCCACTGGTCTTGGCCAAGACTTGAATAGAAGCCAAGCAGGGTCCCTGTGGTGACCAACAGGGAATAAGAAGACCATGATGATGATTAAACTCTTACCATTCCACTTTAGCTAGTACAGCTCCAGATTGTGGGCCTAGTCTGACAATTTGCTAAGCTTCCTTAAAACTTATCAACTTCACTGGGAGTTGAAAGTCCTGAGTTGCCCTCAGAATCAGGCCTTCTCTAGCAATGATTAAAATTACCAATGATTAAGTTCTTTTTCTTATACAAGATTGATTTAAAAAAAAAATAGGTGTGTTTATATCACACAGAGCAACATCTTGCCACTGGGACAAACATGGTAATCAAAAATGGATTCACTATCTTATCTGGGACTTCTTAGCTGGTGCGTATTGGGCAGATTTACTGCACCATGGGAATGAGGACAACAGCATATTGTCTGCCATGAATATAGCCTTTATTTCAAGAGCTGCAGCTCCACAATTAAATAGTTCTGGTGAAAGGAAGCTAGCTCTACTAAATTAAAATGCCCATGCATCACCATATCAGAGTGAATTTGTATCGTTTCCCTTCAGGATGAGAGATAGTCCAGTTTGTATGAGAAAGGCGGGTCTTGATTACAAGCAGTGCGGTAATAATTAGCAGATTTACTCTTAAAAATCAATAGCAGTTACTCTTGCAGACATCCTTACCCTAAGAATAATGGAGCAGCTGTTTGAATGCAAGCAGAAACCCCAGTGCTGCTTCATTGAGGAAGTCAGCTAAAAGGAGAGGAGCCTAGATGGAGTCATTGTAATACCCTTGCCAAAAGAGGTCTAATTTAACCATTCTGAGCCTTCTACAACATATGTTTTTCGGGTGAAGTTTTCCCCATCTTCTTTGCAGCCATGGAAGGTCCTGGGCACAGTCAGAGCCACTGCAGCACGTCTGAGCTGGGAAACAGTGCCTGCACAGTAACTGGAGTCAGTGGGTACTGACCTCTGTCATGGGACAGGTGTGTGAGACTTTTGTAATCCTAACCCAGATACATAACTTGTGCCAGGCAATGAGGCTAAGTCTCTTACCAGCCCTACTGGATGTCACAGCTTTATTACACTTAAACTTCTCTTCAGTTAGGGACATGAATTATGAAATCTCACAGCACACTTGTATTATCCTCATCCTTAATTGCTACACCATGATTTACATGGCCAAGGCCACACAGCAGGTCAATGGTAGAGACGTTAGTACCTGGAAGTGTTGTCTCTAGTCCCCTGTTCTCATATACACAATGTAATGATACAAGCACAAACATTGTGTGTGTATACAGCTGCAATGCAGGAAGTGGCTTTGGGGAGAAAGAGCAGGTAAGTGAACTCTAAATACCCTTGAACATTGGCGATATAAGTGCAGCCCCTTTCCTCGGAGCGCTCTTGCCAGACTATAGATTGGCTTGCCGGTATCTGGTATGTGTCTGTGCTTAAGGTAAGCCAGAATGTGACTCAGGATCTGCACAACTTTAACTGCCATTTACTTCCTAGTGAAATACACACAAATCATAAGAGAAATACTTTACTGACTCACTGAGCTTTTCACACATGCAGGCTTATGTCTGGAGGCAAACCTCTTAGCAGGAGCCCAGAGAAGGAATAAAATTATGTAACCTCGGTAAGACCACAATGCAGATAAGGTACCATAGCAGTTTATTAAACCTAGAATGTACTGTCTGATAGCATGACACATGAATTATAGTCTCCATAAGAAGCCCTTCTCTTTACAACATCACTGATAAACAGGATTGGGAATACACTGGGAAAGACTGCCTCCCCCTTCAGAAGAAGCCCCACAGAAAGCGGTTGATGCAAGTCCAAATCGACACTAACTTTTGGCAGTGAAGATGGCTCAGCATTTCACAGTGGGGCAGGAGCACACGTCTGCAGTTTTGGGTCCTGCTTGAGGTCTCCCCCCCTTGACTCTGCCCTGTTTTATCTGCATTGAACCCATTCAATATTTTTTTTCTCTTTTTAACAAGATCTGGGGTTCAGTCTGGCCATTCGTAGCCCCTGACTGCAGTGAGAAGAACACAGCAGCCCACGCCTTCGTGCTGTGATAGTGGATGCTGGTGCTATGAGAAAGCTCAGAGGCAAACGACACTATGTGGCTATTTCTGCTGTAGCCCCACTCTGCTCACCCGGGATCCAGGGTCTCAGGCTGCTATACTCATCACTGTGCCCTGATCCTGCATTCCTTGTGTAGTTACGGCTCCCACTGCAGTTAGTTGGAGCTGTAAGTGCACAGGGAAGGCTGGATAAAACCTTTGCTTCTATTTCTCCATTGTGTTCTTTTTTCAGTAGGAAAATGAGTGACGTTTACAGGCAACACATTGGAATGATATCAAGTAAGACAGTTAGCCCTAGAAGACAGAAGAACAGGCTGAATTTATTTCTCCTAAAATTTTAGCTCAAGTTGTTGGAACCACAGAAATTTGGTTATTAGTAACACCCTCATCAGGATGTGTGTGTGTCTGATCAGAAAGTTGGTAGTGCCTGGTGCTCTGGCACATAGAGGTTGTGTGGGTCAGATAACATTACAAAAGCTGAGGTTATGTCTATATTTAAAATGCTTCAGCAGAACTGCTGTATCGCATCAGCGTGGACACTTACTACAGCGACAGAAGGGGCTCTCCTGTGGCTATAGATAATCCACCTCCCTGAGAGGTGGTAGCTAGTTCAGTGGAAGAATTTGACCATCTACCTAGCGCTGTCTGCACTGGGGGTAAGGCCAGCTTAACTACATCTTTCAGGGGTGTGGATTTTTCACACCTTGGAGACATAGCTATGTCAATGTAACTTTTCAGTGTAGACCAGCCCTAAGACTTCTGAAAGACCTATTCATGAAGATTTCTATTTGTGATAGATAAAAAGGTAGCTCCCTTTTATGGGCACGCAGCCAGTCAGTAGCTATAAAAATCCGTCTTCGTAGCTGTTTTCTAATTGCTTTACCTGTAAAGGGTTAAAAAAAAAATCTCACTGCTATGCATAAGTAAAAGGAAGTGAGTGGGCACCTGGTCAAAAGAGCCAATGGGAAGGCTAGAACATTTTAAAATTGGGGGGAAAAATACTTCCCTTTTGTCTGTTGTTGTTCTCTCAGGGAGAGGCAGACAGGGAAACAGCTATACTGTAAGAAGCTTGGGCCAGGTATGAAAAAATCATCAGTATTATATCTAGAAACTACTTATTTAAACCTCAGATATGTAAGTACATCAGGAAATATCTAGGAAGTCACAATTAGATTTATCCCTTTTATTTCATTATGGCTTGTGGATTCCTCTATTCTATCCCCAGGTGCTTTTGTTTTGCTTGTAATCTTTAAGCTGGACTTCAAAAAAGCTATTCTTGGTGCTTAATCCTTGCAGTTGCTCTTTTAAAATCTAACAATAGCCTGAGTTCCCAGATGTATTTTCTTTCTTTTTTTAATTAATAAAATTTACCTTTTTTAAGAATAGAATTGGATTTTTGTGTCTTAAGAGGTTTGTGCACGTTGTTTAATTAGCTGGTGGCAACAGCTGATTTCTTTTCTTTCTCAGCTCTTCCCTGGAGGGGGAGGGGGATGAAAGGGCTTGAGGGTACCCAAATTCCCAAGTACACCTTCCTGGGCTCTCAAAGGGGTTCTGCACTTGGGGGTGGAAGCACCTACTACTCTAAGGTCAGAGAAAAGCTGTAACCTTGAGAGTTTAATACAAGCCTGGAGTGGCCAGTATTAATTTTTAGAATCCTTGTGGGCCTCCACCTTCTGCGCTCAAATGTAATACTCTTTTTTAACCCTTATAGGCCCAAACGCTGTTGATTGGATCAGACCCATCGTAGTTAATGGGAGGACTCCCATTGACTTCAGTGGACTTTTGGATTGAGCCCAATGAGCATGTGATTAACATACAAAGAATCTATAGTACCTAGCATTAGCCTGTGAACCAAAGTCCACTTACATTGGCAGATGACCTTCAATGTACAGTCTCTGCATACATTAGTGTCAAAAGATTTGTCTATATATAACCTGTGTCTCAATTTATATATGTACATATTGAGTTGTGGAGAATTAATAACTCAGGCTCTTAAAGGAAAGGGTTTCTGACTACTTCTGTTAAATATTTAAGTTACAAAATGGGATATAAACTAGAGAGGTAACTATTAAAATAGTGCGTTTACTAGCTAGAATTTTTGTAATATTTGATGCTAGTTTACAGATTATACTGATATTCAAGGGCCAGAGTCTACCATTGATTTCTACAGAAACTCTTGTTGATGTCAATGTTTTTCCAATGGAAAAATGATAGGACATGTCTGTCCATTCCAGGATGCAATCCAGACTAGTGAGGGACTGTGTTACTACTTGCCCCACCAACTGGAGTGCCTCACAATGCTTTGCTATTGTAGCTGCCAACCAGGGCTGCTCACAAACAGCCAAACAGCATGCAAGTCACACGCTGAGTACCCATGTATAGCTTCAACCCTGGTCCAGCAATTCTGACCCCAGCGGCCTGTCAGCCTTACCACTTGCAGGGTTACCTCAACACACTTCCAGTCCTGAATTTACTCAAAATGTGTTCTGCTCTGACCGGGACTCCCCTGGACAGTTCAGATATTATATGCCTGTTGCCCTTGTAAAGGGGTGCTTTCAGTCACAATGGCCCATGAAAATCTCTGCTAACTATTCACAATGCCTCAAAACCAGGAAGAATTTAGGCTGGAGTTCCTTATTTGCACTTAGTGAACTAGTAGGCCGACAAACCACTAGAATAACATTTTATGTTAAACACAGATGCTTTGTTTGAATACTAATTGGACTCAGTAACCAACTGCACACTCCAGTTCCAGCAGAAATGTCATAGGTCACCTAGTGAAGGTACCGCCGGACTCCTTGTTGTTTTAGTGAAGATGTTCTTCCAGTACTGCCTAGCTGTCTTCCTGCTTGCAATGCAGGAGATGTTACCTTGCAGATTCTAAAATTGGCACTGTACTGTAGTGAGTAATTGCCAGAACTCAGAGCTACTGTCCTCTCACAAACAGATTTGCGTCTTTCCTTAAATTAACCTATATTTCCGTATACTCTAGATCTTCCTGGTTTTGCCCAAGATTTCTCTCCTAGGGATCTACTAGCAAGTCTGCCTTTGCCACGAATCATAACAAGTGGATTTTTGGGGGACACAGCCCAATTCTCTTCTCATTTTTTATACCAGAATAATAATTCTTATTTCAATGGAGTTACTTCTAATTCACACCAGAATCAAGTCCACAAATTGTGTCACACACCATCTGTAACATATTCTTTACCGTGGCATATGAGTTTCCCTCTGGAAAACAGTGAATTGACAAAATTCAAACATTTTGTGAGAATGTACCTATTTTGATGAAAAAATCTCAGTGTGCTTTGTTTCAACTTTATTGTATTAACTTTTATATCTAATACATTAATATGTTTTGACTAATATAATAAAGTTGAAAAAAGCATTTTATTACAGCTGTTTTGATATTTGTGAAATTAAATTTTTTTTGCAAATGTTGCTTTATGGAAAATTTAAACTTTTGGTTCCAGTTCAGGACGAAAGTAAATTTTGATATTGTGGAATTTTCCATGGAACAGAAATCCTGAGTTTTGACTCGCTCTGCTACATAGAGTGGAGTGCCTGGCAGATAGAGACTGTGTGCATAAGATAATATTACAAAAGCTAAGACTTCTCAAAGATCTAGCCATGAAGATGTCTGCTGTACATTGCGATCCTTGTTCTTAGCCCTTACTAAGCTGAACCCCAGTGAATGACTATGTGAGCTTTCTTAGCAAGCCAAGTCCTGCTGATTTCCTGTATTCATCTGTGCACCCAAGTCTATTTACATGGATTGATGCACTCTACTTGCAGCCTGGGTTTTCACTTTCCTGTTTCATAATCATTACTACGTACATGCTAAATATCATCTAGGATTACTCTAGAAGGTCCTTCCTCGTCCTCTTCCCCATCATTTCTCCCACCTTGTGTTAAATCACTCCTTAAAAAAATACATACTGGAGGACACTAAAGAGTTAGCCATCCTGTGATCTGTACTCCACTAGGGTAAGATGCAGCCCTTATGGCTGTAGCGAGCAGATTTTACCAAGTTATGACAGTCAGTGTCCAGATTCTGCCCTATATTATGTGAGTGACCTCTAACTAACTCTTTAGGCTGCTTCATTATTAAGGTCATAATTTCAGAGGGGGTAAGACAGCAAAAGCAACCCTGTACCACAGCTGACCTCTATGTGCCCCAGATCACATCTATGGGATGAGAATGAAGCAAGTGGCAGTGAGAGAAGTTTCCACTCTTTTCACTTCCCTTTGGGGCTTTGCCAGAAGAGCAGAAAGAAATGTAATCTGAAGCATTGGCTTTGTTCTCCTGTCTCTTTTCTTCCCTCCAAAACAGACATTTAATTACAAGCAAATTTTTCCCTCTTATCTTTCCCATCATGAACAATCATTTAGCTTTCGAAGTCCAAACACCTCCGTCTCTCGCTCTCTTTCCAGTGTATTTGGTGGGTTAAGAATCATTTCTACAGCATGACTGGCAGCAGATTAGAGCCCTTTTACATAAGACTCAAGACCTTTCCAATTAACTGTTTAATGTTGTTACATTAAGAAAAATCCAATACCAGCCCTGAGTCCAATACCGCATTGTGACAATAGCTACCACTGGGGCAGCACAGCCCTGAAGTGCCTCCTACTAACACAGAACATGCCTAAAAGGTTTACCCTAGTAATTTAATTTCCATTCATCCTCTGCTGTTACCTGTTACTTTCCTCTAATTATATTATTTCACAGTGCCAGGCTTTCTGAGGTGAAGTGTCAATGACTGACTCCTCCCGGGCAAGTCAGACCCCCTTGCCTCCACTTCATCTCTTCATTCCTCAGAACACTCAAATAGAGGCTTTTACAAATCCAGCAGCAGCCCTCCTCAGGAGCTTGTTGATTAACTTAAAGTTAAAACAAAAAAAGCACGCAACAAAGTCCTCCCTTGAGCCTTCAGCTGGGCACAGACCCAAGCTCCCCTGGTGTCTCAGGTCTTCCCTATTTTGGCAAGCTACTCCTGTCCCAACCCTTTCTAGCTGGAGCAACAGGATCCTTCAAGGCAGGCCGTTACTCACTCTCTTCACAATTTTCTGAGCTTCCCCCTTCCTCTGCAGCTTCCTGCTGTCCACTTTAGGGCAGTCTGCTAGTCCACACCCAGCTGGTTCTAATGAAACCCCACACCTCATCCCGGGGGGAGGCAGGCAGGGCTAATTGTATGGGGCTGGTTACCTCATCACATGCAGACTGCGGGAGAGGTGCTATCAAAAGTAAAGTTGTGTGTTACACACAAACCTACACAAATTAATAGCTCTGAATAAAATTTTTGGGGAAAAACACCCAACTGCCAAACACTGGAGCAAATAAACACTTTGAATGTGAGGTGTTAAGTTCGTTACTGTAGGAGCCCACATAGGTAATTGACTGTAACAAAAAAAACATACGGAAAGGGAAGAAAAGATGTTTCCATTTTTCAGGGAGTACATACTGCAGCTCTGACCAATTGCATTCCTGGCATAGTCTTGCTCTACATGCACAATGAATCTCAGAATGAATTTGTTATGTGGTTTGCTGCATTCAGTTCATTTTTAGAGTGAATTTAGTCTTGGTGAGTAGCACTGGATGGATGACCTGGGAGACCAAATCTTCCTTATCCACAGCTGCATGGCAGGGTCAGCCTCTTTACCCTGCCCAGCCAATGTGCATGTGTTGATCTGGAGGGACTCTTTTCCCAATGGACAGAGGGTGCTTGGATTCTGTCCTTGGCTTCTCTGCTAACTGTGGGTACCTTTAGGATCAAGCTGTGATGGTAGCTTGAGCTATGTACACTAGGAATCAGACTGGCAGAAGCACAGACTTTGTGATTTGCTGTGGGGGGGGCATGCTTGAGCCCTGCTCTGCCCCAGGCCCCGCACCCACCCCCACCCCATCCCTTTCCCCAAGCCCTACTCCTGCTCCACCTCTTCTGGCCCCTACCCTGCTCCCACCCCGCCTCTTCCCATCCCCGTTCCACCCTCTCCCATGAGCATGCCCTCCCCCCCTCCTTTCCCTCCCCCAACACCTCCTGCACATCGCTGAACAGTTGATCATGGTGGGGAGGAAGCAGTGGGGGGCAGGAGAGGAGCTGATTGGCAGGGCGCCCCAGTAGGCAAGAGGCACTGCGGGAGGAAGGGAAGGAGCTGATCGTGTACAGTGCCTGTACAGGCTAGGATCAAATGATTAGAGGTGAAGGAATTAAGCCAAAGTCTATTGAAGTCTGTAGACTTTGGCTTAATTCGCTTCCTCAGCTCTCATCCGCTCACGCCCCTTCTCTACCTACGCTACATTGATGACATCTTCATCTGGACCCAAGGGAAGGAGACTCTGGAAAAATTCCACCACCATTTCAACAGCTTCCACCCCACCATCAACCTCAGCCTGGAGCAATCTACACGGGAGGTCCACTTTCTAGACACCACGCTGCAAATAAGTGATGGTCACATTAACATACCCTATGAACCGAAAAACTACTGACTGCTAGGCTGAAGGTAGGGATCCAGCTTCCATCCCAGGCACATAACACGATCCATTGTCTACAGCCAAGCACTGAGGTACAACCGCATCTGCTCAACCCCTCAAGACTGAGACAACACCTAACAAATTCCACCAAGCATTCTCAAAACATACAATACCCACACAAGGAATAAGGAAACAGATCAACAGAGCCAGACGTGTACCCAGAAGCCTCTACGCAAGACAAACCCAAGAAGAAACCAACAGGACTCCCACTGGCATCACAATACAGTCTCCAGCTAAAACAACCTCCTAGACGCATCCACTGGGGTCTAAGCCATCACTGGGATGATCCTGCACTACGTTCACAGGCCTTGTGGCAGGCGCGAGTCCTTTGGCCACGACAGACAATGAGGGCATGTCCAAGTCACTGTAAACTTCTCCCACCAGTATACTTGCCAGTCTACCAGATATCCTAATGGTGATAAGCCATGTTTCTAGTTCAGGAACCAATCCATGGGAAAAACCTCATGCCAACTCTGCCCACATATCTCCATCAGCGACACCATCACGGACCTAACCAGATCAGACACAATCATCACGTTCAATTCACTGCACGTCCACCTATGTAAATATACGCATCATAGTGCCAGCAATGCCCCTTGCTATGTACATTGGCCAAACTGGACAGTCTCTGTGGAAAACGGATAATATGGACACAAATCAGATATTAGGAAATGGAAATATACAAAACCTGTGAACACTTCAACTTCCTAGGCCACACAATAGCAGATACTTAAGGTGGACCATTCTGCAGCAAAAAAACTTCAGGACCAGACTTCAAGAGAAACTGCTGAGGTTCAGTTCATCTGCAAATTTGACACACATCAGCTCAGATTACAACAAAGACTGGTGAATGGCTTGCCAACTACAGACCAGTTTCTCTTCTTTGGTGTTTCCACAACTCAACTGCTAGAAAGGGCTCAATCTCCCTGATTGAACTAACCTCATTATCTCTAGCTTGCTTCTTGCTTGCATATATATATACCTGCTCCTGGAAATTTCCACTACATGCATCTGACGAAGTGGGTATTCACCCATGAAAGCTCATGCTCCAAAACGTCTGTTAGTCTGTAAGGTGCCACAGGACTCTTTGCTGCTTTTACAGATCCAGACTAACACGGCTACCCCTCTGATACTTGAAGTCTGTAGAGTCTTTCTATTGACTTCAATGGGCTTTGGATCAGGTATAAAGAGAATAAAGCTCTAACAATTAGAATTAAAATGGCAATACCTCAGATTCCACCTAATATTTAATTTTGCATAGTCAGAGGCCACTATCATGATTATTTAGCTGTTAGATTGCTGTCGGTGCTCTTATATGATGATAGCTAAAGGACACCCCCTGCAAAGCTGTAGAGAAAGTATGTATTGGACTTAATGAACTTCATATCAGACCCTTATTAAAGGATCAGTGCTGGACAAACATTGCACAGATCTAATCTCGTGTCAAAGTCTTTATTGGGAGTTCAGCAACAGTCCAAGAGTGTCTCAGCTGCAGACGACACAAATAAGATCAGGTCAGGGCTTCTGCTGCTCCTTTAGCCCCTTGCGGAATTCAGACTTTCAGGGTAATGTCAGGAGTGGGGTGATCAACTTTCACTGTTATCTGAAAGTTGGCCATATAAATAGCTTCCCCTTCTTTTAAGAATTGCTGGGCCTTAGTTTTCCTCTCATCCTGTTTTGCACCATTAATTTCTCCACAGTATGCTGGGTGCCTTATAGAACGTATAGGCAGACACACTAATAGCCCAGAGGAGCTTAAAGTCTAATGGTAGACATGAGACAATGAGAGAGAGCTACAAACTGTAGATGGAGATGTAAGTGTTACCCACTCATCTCCTGGGTGTGGTGCTCTGACCCATCTAGTGGCACTGAGACCACTTAGGGAGAACTATAAAATGAGTCTGCTCTACAACCTTTGCTAAGAGGCCACTGGTTTTTAGCTCATGAGGTAGAGGCTTATGCATTTAGCTCCAGAAGCCCGAGGTTCGATCCTGCCTGCTGATGTCTGTTGGTGTTACATAAGAACTTAGGAATGGGAGGATTACAAAACTAGGGTCACCTGATTACTTATTATAGCTTAGTTGTTATGAAACACATTTGAAAATATGTACCCAATTCCCTCTGTCATCCTCCCCTGCTTTGCTAAAATCCCCTTCCAGGGCAGAGTGCCCCATTAACTGAATCTTTTCCCTTCTCCGTGCACCCACTTTGCATTACCACCTAGTGCCCTCCTAGCCAATCTCACTCTTCATGACATCCTGCCAGTATCCCACACCTCCCTCTCTCAACCCCTCTCTTTCCTCAGCACTAGGCCCCTAGCCTGCCACCTCGCACCTGATGTTAGAGGTTCTCAGGGCCCTGGGTGGTTCCCATTCCCATCCAAAGCTGCTAGTTGATCTGACCAGGCCAGATCAAGGGGCAGCATAAGTGAAAGGAGAACCAAGCCCATCCATTCATTACAGAAAAATCTGTAATGGTTAGAGTGTGTTTGTTTCTTTGCTATGAAGCCTGTCCTTAGCCGGAATTTAAGGGCATCACACATACCCACCAGCAGGGCCTACATCATATGCAATTTTTCTGTGCCACACTCTGCTGCCTTATGAGTCAGGCTATGAGGACAAAAAGAGAAGATGCTTCAGGACTGAGTGATCTGCTGGTTTAAAAAGATTTGGTCATGTAGCAGCAAGCCAGACATCACACCAGTGCATATGATAAAGCAGTGGGACAAATCCGCAGCTGGCATGAGTCAGGAGAGGTCCATTGAAGTCAATGGAACCATGCTGATTTGTACCCGGTGAGGTTCTGGCCTAGTCTTAATAATTTCTAAGCAATTTATGCATGTTGAATGGGGAGAGAATGGCACATGTTTGCCTCCTCTACTCCTCTCCTGGTTTTTAAAGCCTGTAGGTGATGTGTTGCTACGTTCATTTACGGGCTGTGATGAGCAAGAGAAAGTGGGAGAGGTTAAAGTCATTCTGTGTGGCATTGTAATGTTTCCTATTATTATTAGCATTACAGTACTGCCCCAAACCTCAGCCAGGGTCAGGCTATCACTGTGCTAGGGGCCTTACAGACACTGTGTAAAAGACAGTCCCTGGCCCAGAGTCCAAATGGACAAGCCAGACAAAGGAAGTATTATAATCCTCCTGTAATGGATGGAAAACAGAGTCGAATGATTACATGATTTGCTCAAGTATAGGCATGGGCATAAGGAACTTGACACAAGTAACTCACCTTATTTCTTAATGGGCATGACGGGAAAGTAAATGGATCAGTAGGCTAGAGACAGGAGGTCTGTACTAGCTGAGATAAGGGGGAACACCCTGGTACTATTTACAACACACAAGATAACCCTGAAATATAAGATGAGGTAAAGAGTAGGTCGTGCATGCATAGCATGTGGACAGAGTATGATATATAGGAATTGATTCCTGCAGAATAACCAAGACAATCCGGACATGTGTGTTGAAATGTATAATTAAGAATGCATGTGTTATTAGTGTTGGTAAAAATCCATATAAATGTTTTGCTGTGTAACTTTGGAGGTGTGGTACATCCTATACCGACCCTCGACGTTTGAATCTGATCAACTCATTACATCTCTGATGTATGCCAAATAAAGGATCCTGCGTGATAAAACAGGAGTCAAGCTGAATTCTTGGAGAACTGAGTGGAAGAGGAAATGCCAATGCAGTGGTGCCATGACTTGGATTCCATTTGGAAGGGTTCAAATTTCAGGTAGTTTCCAGAGCACTGGAGGAGTGGGTTAGATCTAAAAGAGATCCCTATGGATTCCTCCAGGAAATGATAGGGGAGACTAGGACTGGGTAGAAAATGAACTCCACCAAACATTAAAAAGAAATGCAAGAAAAGAAAACAAAGCCATCATATTAGTGAATTATAATATAGAATTTTCTCATAAAGAGAATTTCTATAACATAAGGGGAATAGATGGAAATACTTTGGATACATATGTAAAAGAATGCTTGGCAAAGGACAGCACAGGTGTGTTGAACACCACTGAAAATTTAAAGAATAAAATTTCTGGGTGACCATGGAGAGAACAGTGATTGTAGCTAAAGAATGAATGCAAAACAGTGCAGGAAAAAGCTCAGAGCCGCTGAGAGAAATCAGCTGAGAAATGTGTCACTTTGGGAGAGAAGTAAGCGATTTAGGGAAATAAAATGAGGTGTTAAATGGGAGCATTTATGCAGATATGAAAAAGTTTACAGAATGCTGATGTGATTAAGCAGGCTAGTGTAGTACAGGTACTGGACAGAACATTAAATCAGAAGGGAAAAGAGAATGCTTGGTTTGATGATAAAACCCGGTTATGGCAGTACAACTCAGTGCAGTCTCGTCAGATGGAACATTTTGGGCCAAGAGAGCCACACATTTCTCAAACTACAGTCTGTAGCGTTCCATGTTCTCTGTACCCAGTGACCCCATTCGATGATACACAAATCACACCGGTTGGACAGAAAAAAAGGTCAGAGATAGTCTAGGCTTACTTGGTTCTGACTCAGCAAAGAGGGCTGTACTTTTTGACCTCTCGAGGTCCCTTCCAGTCCTACATTTCTATAGTTTTATAATTAGGGTGATAAGACGTTCTCATATGATTGGGGCCGTCCTGACATTAGCGACTTTGTCTCATATATGCAACTATACTTCCCTTCTTCCCCCGAAAAATGTGTCCCAATTTTTCACACTTGCTGTCTGGTTACCCTGTCTATGAATCACTGAAAGTGGCTAAGCAGATTGATAATGAAATCTGAAATGAGAAAAAATGTTCACGCATCATTTGTTTCACACTGTCTAAATGATCCATGCCGGAGGCACATATCTACTGCCTTTCTAAAGTAGACAGACTGTATAAAACGATTGAGAGGAATAATGCTATCCACTTTTACAGCATCTTTCATTTGCAGTGATGACAGCAGAACAAAAATGTAGGCAAAGAGGCTTGAATCAGTCGGAATTCCCTAGACACATTAAGGGCCAAATCCTGGACAATAAAGTGCATCCTGGGAGGTAGGCTGAGGACCTTGGTACTGTTTAGAGAAGAGAAGAAATCCATCATACCAGGCTTTCCTAGACACCACAGGTTACAATGGTTATTGATCTTTCCCCATATAAGCTACTAGTGTTTCATTGTAAATGCCTGGGTCTCACACAATCCTACTGTATGCAGGAGACCCTCTCCATGATGACAACAGTAGGGTTGTCTCTCATCTGAATTAAGCTCTACAACTTCCTGTGCTCATGTCTCACAATTGCTGCTCATGTAGTGCAGTTCAAGCAAGGGAACTCAACAGACTCAGTGAAAAGAGAAGCCTGAAAACTGACACATTCAAAAGGGCACCTCCCGACCTGCTTTCTTGCTCTCTCCAGTTTTCTGTATGTTAAAATGTATGTATTACAAGACCTAGATAATGTGTATGTGTCACTACTGCCCCTTGTTGGCTAGGATTAAAATTGCTCAGCTGTATCATAGGCCTTATATTTAGAACTTTTTTGCCTGGTGGTTGACAGCAGCAAAATGGGCCAGGTTTGGTATATCTAGAGTCTCTACTGAGAAATAACCAAATTGGCTCCATACACATCCAGAAAGCTGGAAAATTAAATGCACCTTCCCTGGGTCCCTTAACAGGCAGAACTTCCCCATCTGCAGGCACTCCAAAACTGCACACAAATGAGGAAATCTGGATTAGGAGAAAGGGAACAGTCATGAACTTGGGAAGCTCAGCAACACAATAGATATGCAAATAAAGAGTCAAATACTGCCCTCCACTGCCCTGCCAGTGACTTTGGCAGTAATTTGTATAACACCCTTGTGTTTGTTTGATAGTCCTTGGCTGCCCCACTTCAGCCGTACACCAAGCTCCACTCACAGTTGAGATCAGCAAGCAGTATCCAAGAGTCTCTTTGCCAGTATATCTCCAGTCCCAAGGGAGATATTTGCCTGGAGATGCCACTACTTAGCTTAATTACGGTGCTAGGCAGTCAGGGCCTCACTGGAATCTACTCAGATCTGCTGCTATCCTCTGCATTATCTCTTGTCATGCAATTCACCCAGGAGGATTACCAGGAGTACTTAGGATACTATGAATAAAGTCCTGGCTGCTTACAAAAGATTTCTGTACTATAAGAGAAGAGTTTTCACCTCCCTGACTGCTCACTACTGCCCCAAATCCAAGTTCCAGCATGGTTATGGTGACCTCCCAAGTGTCACTGTGAGTAGGCAGTGTATGCAAATGAAGCTTTCAGGCAGCATTTTCCCCTTTTCACCAATAGAGGGAGTAGAGAGATTTCCACTCTGGAGCTTCTGGCCATAGTTTACATCCTGCTAACAGGAACTTTTCTTTAGTTCAGATAGTAGGAGCATGTGCTTTTCATTAAGGCCTGGTCTACACTGAGTGTGTGTGTGTGTGTGTGTGTATGTAAGATAAGCAACTTCAGCTACGAGAATAGCGTAGCTGAACTCGACATATCTTATTTCGACTTACCTCCTGTCTTCATGGCACAGGATTGATGGCTGTGGCTCCCTTGTCGACTCCACTTCCGCCTCTTGGCCTGGTGGAGTTCCGGAGTTGATGGGGAGCACATTCGGGGATTGATTTATCATGTCTAGATTGATTGTTACCCGCCGATCCGGCAGGTAGCGTGGACATACCTTAAGAGGAGGCTATTCCAGCTATCACCATGTAATTTCAAATAGTCACAATCTAAGACATAGCAACCATGAAGTCCTGGAAAGCCGCAGCTTGTTACATTATTTGAATTTTTTTCTAAAAAAAAAAACCAGTTGTTTTTATGCAGCAAAGTCTATATAGTTAAGCTACATACAGATTCTAGAGTTTAAGATCAGAACACCTCAATCGGAGTTACTCAGAGTCTGCTCTTCTAGTTTACTGGCTCTGGCATCCTAAGCCTCAGTTTCACACTAACCACCCTATGAATTTGTTACCATGAAAAGAGATTTTCCCCACTCCCTCCTTCACTGAAAGATCTAGGTCTGCAAGCTTAAACTGGTTTTAATTCAACAGATTCTTGTGAATGCCAAGTCCAAAGACTTGTTTATTTTAACAAGAACAACAACAAGAAAAAAGAAAATCCTGTACAAAGGAACCTGAGAAGAAACAGCAAACAGTTAGAACATACGGGGTTTGCCTTCTCGCCAGTGAAAAAACAGACATTTTAATAATTAAAGGGGTTTCATCATGTTTATGGAGGGAAATTAAAGTTTATTGCTTCTGACAGCTCTGTAAAGGGATAGGACACAGCCAGAGTTACTGAAGATTGTGGCAGGGAAAGAAAACAGAATGATGGTTTATAAAAACAAAAAGGAACAAATCCTGAAGATCTTAGATAATATTTATAGTCTGTCAGTGCCGGATTGGCTAAGAAAGGAGTGAGTCAGGGCAGGAGGCCTCATTGTGTAAATAAACACTTGAGAATGTGCATGATTTTCGTAAAGACAGATATTTCAGAGGGGAGTCTCAAGACTTGGCTCAATTCAGGGTAGATTGGGCCATCCAGACTCATGTTGTAGAGCAGCAGTTCCCAAACTTTTTGCCTGCATGATGCCATTTTCAGATATATTGCTTCCCATGGCCCCCAACAGCACGGAGGATGCCATTTTGTAGAGCAAAATGGCATCCTCCTCCCAGTGTGACCTGGCATGTACCATATGTGTGTGGCCATGCTTCATGGAGGATGACATTTTGTAGAGCAAAATGGTATCCTCTGCACACTTGGGATCATGACCCCATCTGCTGACAGTGCAACACAGAACCGCTGTCTTAGACCTTGATCCTGTTCCATTTAAGTTAGTGGGATTGTTTTCATTGACTTGAATGGCAGCAAGATCAAGTTTTTACTCTGCAGCTAGACCCCTTGAAGAACGTGGGAGTAGGAGTGGAATAAGGTATTGATCCGTGCAAGTAAGTGTGACACGATCTGCCCCTAAAGTAACAAGTTGTGTTACTTGTTTCCTTCTTCAGAAAAGAAGAAAAGAGACCAGAATTAAAAGGAAGGAGTTAAATTTTGCTCTCATTTACACTGGTCTCAATCTGGATTAATTCCATTGACTTCAGCAGAATCATCCACATTTTCAACCATGCAAGTGAAAGAAGACTGTGACGCAAGGTATTTAGAACCAAGTGATTTTAACCATGACAATGATTATGGGCTGAATTCAATACAAAAGGGAGAGATTAGTCTCTCTTTGGATACTTCAGACACTAGTCTTGATTGATTCGCTTCTAAAGCCATGAGATAACCAGCTCTGCTGGGTGGGTTTTGTAAATTAAAATGGAAAACTAAGGAGTAACGGAAGAGATCAGCTATGATCAGCTACAGATTGCCATTTTGCATTTGAAATGATTTAAAGTGTTGACCTGTGGATGACTGCAGAGTCTGATATTTGAGAAGAGAATTTAAAAGTCATAATGCCTCTACTGGTAGCAGCATGGCCATATAGCTACAATGTACTCTTGCAAATTGCTTATTGGGAGTGACACATGTACACATTGATATATAGGCCCAAACAGACCACACGAGGAGGAAGCATTTCAAAATTTCAGAATTCCAGCACTTTTCAACCAGCTCCATAAATCAGTTGTAGTCAAAGTTAAAGAAATTTAATCACACCACATATGAATAGTCAATATGAAGTGGATAGCAGATCCCTGCTAATTTACTGAGTGATCCACTGTGGTACACTCAAATTAGTAGGGGTCTATGTCTGTTTCCATTGGTG
Source organism: Chelonoidis abingdonii (assembly GCF_003597395.2). NCBI lineage: Eukaryota > Metazoa > Chordata > Testudines > Testudinidae > Chelonoidis > Chelonoidis abingdonii. The sequence goes on from NC_133778.1 coordinate 73,558,232, forward strand.
TCCTGATATTCCCACCACCACCACTATGGGCTTGTCTACATCGGCAATTGACCAAAGCAGAGATCATAGAACAACTCCTAGTGTGGACACACTATTCTGGAATAAAAATCTCTTTATTCCAGAAGAATCAGTGCATTTACAAAGTAGCAGACAAGCCCTAACTTGGATGGGAGCAGGATCAGCCATGATGTGACATACAACAGCCAAATTAAGGACAATGCATCACAACATTTACCCCTTTAACTATGTCATTTTAGGTTTCATTGCCTTTTATAGTTCTGCACAGTATATTAACAGAAGTGGTGCACCATGTTTAGCCAAGAGTAATGAAACCCTAGCAACAGGATGCTCCCTAGGACATCAGACTGGTATGAAGTCTTTGCTGAGAAATAGAATGCGGTGATGAAGTTGTACTGACAGTTACTGGGTTTGTGATGCAGTTTAGGCAAGTGAAATTCTGCCTTGATCGTGCTAATGCAAAGGCAAATTACCAGATAGAGAGAAGTCATACATCAAGTGTCAACTTTTGAGGTGTGTGGGCCTCAAGCATGCCTTTAAAAATGCAGATGCCTTCACAGTCCCTGCAAAGTGCACATGAGTGGATGTTTAAGTGCTTATTTGCATATGCACCCACCTGATGTGAATGTGTCAGTGTGGCTTATTTCGGTGCAGCGGATGTGCATACAGTTTAGAGGCATGTAAACGTGTGGACTCACCCCCACGGCGTCTCCTGCTGGTTGCTTCGGGGAATTAACTCGATTCCAGCTACGGAGCACCCTCTACAGGCCAGTGATCCACCTGTCCTCTGCTGGCCCCGGATCCCTCCCTGGACCTCGGTGCCCCTTTAACTGGGTCTCCTCTCTCCCAAGGGAACCCCACCCCACCATCCCCACTTTGCCTCAGTATTGGCTACTGCCCAGTCATTGTCTAGCCCTCACGCCCTGGGGCAGACTGCAGTATCAGCCACTCATCATATGAAAAGGGGTTTTTTGGCCTGGCTGCCTTTACCCACCCTCCGGCTGCCCCTCTGCAAGCCCAGTACCTTGGAGGCCTAGAATTAGGCCCTGCAGCCTGGAGAGTTGCTGGCCTAGGGCTTCCCAGCTCCTAAGGCTTTTTCCCCAGCTCTGCCTTCCTTTAGGTCCCCTGGGTGAGCCCCCAAGCAGCCCAGCCAGCCCCCCCCCCCCCCTCCAGTCAGAGAGTGACTCCTTCTGCTTCTGGCTCCCCTGGCCTTCTTATACAGCCTTGTGGCTCAGTTTGGGGTATGGCCCCCAGCTGCAGCCACTCCCGCCATCAGCCCAGGGTTCTGGCTCCAGCTATGGCCCCTTGCCAGGGCTGTTTTAATCCCTTCTCTCCCGGAGCAGGAGTCCACTCTGCTACAGGCATTATTTAGATGTTTTATTTTTCAAAGCATGGACCTAAGCATAGCATTAGGGTAGTGTTTACTGCTTTCTGGTATGCCAGGGATCTAAACATATGGGGCAGGGGGTGAGAAGCAGGGGGTGTATTATATATGGCCCCCCTATTACTGGAGTATCTGAGCACCTCAGAATCTTTAATGTGTTTAAGTTCACAACCCCCTTGTGAGGCAGGGCAGTGCTATTTATCCAGGGCCAGCTCCAGGCATCAGCGCAGCAAGCAGATGCTTGGGGCGGCCAATGAAAAAGAGCAGCACGTACAGCTCTTTGGCAGCAATTCAGTGGCGCGTCCCTCGGTCCTTCTCGGAGGGAAGGATCTACCACCGAATTGCCACCGGAGAATGAAGCGGTGGCAGTGGAGCTGCCACCGAAGTGCCACTGATTGCGGCTTTTTTTTTTCTTTTTTGCTGCTTGGGTTGGCAAAAATGCTGGAGCCGGCCCTGTATTTATCCCCATTATACAGATGTGGAACTAAGGCACAGAGACTAATCAGATCCTCATAGGTATTTAGGCTTCCAACTTCCATTGAAATCAAGGCAAATCCATTGCCTGTGGTCAGTCACAAAGGAAGCCTGTGACAACACGGAATTGAATCCAGGTCTCTCAAGTACCATGTGTTCACCTGAAGTGCTTTATCATTCTTCTTCTGTGTAGGGTGGGCGGGAGAACAGGAGTAGGAAGAGGACTAGTTACACTGTTACTTTTCTTTTTTGCTGTGCTGCTACTAGGTTACCAGAAGGCAAAATTAACCCTCGATTGTAGATATGTACAGAACATGATAAGTTTTTATCAGCATACTACCAGATGGTGACAGAATGAGCAACTTACATGTTATTTCAAAAGAGTTCCAGTGAAGTCTTGATAGCATTCTACTCCCACTAAAAATTCTATAGAAGGCCCCAGGTATTTAGCTAGTTACTCATATGGCTCTGATTACCTGAGCATCTTTACAGAAAGGCTAGTAGAAAAATGTTTGAGAGCAACTGGGAAATCTTTTAATAGTATTGATTTTTTGTGTCCCTCTGCCTGGTACCTTGCTTACCCTGGGCTAACTCCTACCCTCTGTTACGTTAGTTAAATCGCCATTGAGATCAGTGGAGGTGCTCTGGCTTTACAACAGGATTCAGAGATCAGAATTTGGCCAGTAGACTGCCCTTTGTGGGAGAGAAAAGTACCTAATATTTTTAGAAACTGCTAAAAATTGGGTAAAATAGCTTTTCTGTACATGATATGACAGGACAAGAGGCAATGGGTTCAAACTACAGCACAGCAGATTTAAATTAAAGCACAGGAAAAACTGCCTACCTGTAAGAGCAGTAGGACAATGGAACAGAATGCCTAGGGAGAGTGTGGAAACTCCTTCACTGGAGGTTTTCAAAAAGAGACTGAAGCCATCTGTCTTGCATGGTTTAGATCAGGCGTAGGCAACCTATGGCATGTGTGTCAAAGGCGGCACACGAGCTGATTTTCAGTGGCACTCACACTGCCCGGGTCCTGGCCACCAGTCCGGGGGGGCTCTGCATTTTAATTTAATTTTAAATGAAGCTTCTTAAACATTTTTAAAACCTTACATACTTTACATACAACAATAGTTTAGTTATTTATTATAGACTTATATAAAGAGACTTTCTAAAAACATTCAGATGTATGACTGGCACATGAAACCTTAAAATAGAATGAATAAATGAAGGTTCGGCAAACCACTTCTGAAAGGTTGCCGACCCCTGGTTTAGATACAACAGAGCCTGCATCCTGGCAGGGGGTTAGAATAGCTGACCCTTGTGGTCCCTTCTAGCCCTATGATGCAATGATAATATAGTGGCTCTAAAAGCCTAATATCTCAGGATCTTCTAAAGCTTGAGTCTGCACCTGACCCTGACACAGCACAAAGCCTGGGCCTGCCCCAGAAACACCCCTGGTCCCTGCCCCTCTGTGCCAGGTGCACCAGGTGTGGGGCAGGCAGGCTCAGCATGGCAGGATCCAAGTGTGGAGGGGCTCAGTGTGGGGGGATCCAGGTGTGGGGTCAGAGGATTCTGTGTGGCACAATCTGGGTGCAGGTAGCTCCGTGGGGGGGTGTCTAGGTGTGGGAGGAATCTGGATGCAGAGAGGCTCATGGAGGGGGTTCCAAGTGCAGGGGCAATAGGCCTCTGCAGGGGCTTTCAGGTGAAAGTGGTTGGGGATCAGGAGAGGGGTCTGGGTGCTGGGGGAGTGGGGCTTGGTGGGATGGGGGTCTGTGTGCAGCTAGTTCGGGGGTCTGTAGCATGGGGTTCTGGATATGGGGGCTCAGGGTGGTGCAGGTGGGTGGGGCTCATCAGGGTGGGGGTTTGAATGCAAGAAGCTCCGTGGGGGTTGATCTGGGTGTAGGGGTAGGGTGTGGTAGCAGGGGGTGTCTGAGTGCAGGCAGGCTCCAGATGCAGGGGTTGAGGTTCAATGGGGTGGGGTTCAGGTATGGAGGGCTAGGGGGGTTCTGGATGTACCAGGTGAGGCTTGGTAGGGGTGTCTGGGTCTGGGAGGTCCAGATGCATGGGGTTGGGTGGATGGGGGAGCAGCTCCCTGTACAGTGATTCCCCTTCCCCCACAGCTGAGGCGTGATGGAAACAGGAAGCAGGGAGGATGCTGAGCTTCCTGTAGCTGGGGGAGGTTTCTGGGGGGTGGGTCAGACACAGCCCCAGCCACTCCTTGCAGGGGAAGAGGAAGTCCCATCCTCCCCTGCTTCCAGCTCAGCTGGGCTTAGCAGCTGATCCCGTCTCAGGGTAGGAGTCACTGGCTGGGATGTCCCCAGCTCTGTGGTGAGTCATTTCTCCATCGGCTGTTCTGGGTGCCTGAAATGATATACCCGCACAGCTAGAGAGTGGTGCGTGACTGCTCTTGCAGCTTCCCTGTCAGAAAGTCATTTTTCTGCAGGGGAAGCAAAGAATTCTAAGGGGGACATGAATTCTGTGCATGCGTAGTGGCACAGAATTCCCCCAGAAGTAATTGAGAGGTCAGATATGGAGCGATTGCTTTGTAAAAAGGGTTCACCCAAGGATGATGTGGTGGTTTGGGATTTTATCATTTTTCTGTGAGTACAGTCAAGAGGCTACTGAATGTCTCCTTTCACCCACATGGTTGCTATTGGGTCATTTAGTGCACTGGATGGGTATATTACATGTTATGATAGGCATGTGTAGGACTCCTGGACTTTGAAAGGAGTGTGGAGAGGGGTATCATCATAGCAGTGGAGATATGTCTGTAGGCTTTGCATCCATTGTTCTGACGGGTCTGGGGCCACTTTGAGTTGGTGTGTCCTGATCTGAGTGGAGCTTGCTTCTGATGATGAGTTTTGGGGGACTCTCTGAAGGGCAGGAAACAGGATTTGGAAGATATTTCTTTCAGTATGTGGGTTGTAATTGTTTAATGATACCCCATAGCATTTGTTTGGCAAGAAATATAGGACGTCGTGGCATTCGCTGGGTTAAAGTGATTGAGGCCGGCCCAGCCTGCATTAATGAAGGGCAGCAACTCAGCAAGTAGGAGTAGGGGTGAGATTTGCTGTGAGCATTACAGGCCATTCAGTATAATCCTGCCTTGGAAATTAAAGCAGGAAATAAATAAATAAAAGTACTGGAAAGCGAGAGCAAGAAGAAGACAAAGGCTGCAGCAATAAGGACGTGCTAAGAAGTCGGCTATGTGGATATTTGTTGTTAAGCATCTTATGCTGAGCTTTAATTAATAGCAACATTATTCTACTGAATAAGAGCCGAGCAGCCCTGAGGGATGTTCACACCTGCTTGCAGGGGTGGGTCTTGCTTCTCTAGTCTCCCCCCTGCAACAGTCATTTCTGTGTTCCCATGAAAACTATAGGTGTCCTTTTAGTCTAGATTAGAAATACAGTGTGCTCCTATCTATTAGGTAGCATCCAAACTGTACTGAGTGCTTTAAAAAGCAGCAGCTGATTCCCCACAGCTTTGCACCTCCTCCAGTAATTTACACCTCGGCAAAGTGGGTGTGAGTGGAATGGCAGTTGCTTTAATTGTGCTACCAGGATGGCATGGGAGTGTTTTACAGCACACTCACTTTGCACAAATATGGCTGCACAAGGGAGACGGCAGTGGAAAATCAGGGATAGAGTCCCTGCTCTAAAGCGCTTGCTTTCTTCTCTTTTAATTACCAACAGTATCTATTTGAACAATAGCTGCTCCCCAAAGCCTTCGGCTCTGTTTGTGCATTAATCCACAGCTGGAATCTCTTGTGGAGATTATGAAAATGCAGTCCAGGAAAGGAGACAGTCCTAGTGAGATTATCAACGGGTGCCATAGGAATGAGGGTGTGTTGAAGAGGTGAGAACAGGGTAAGTAAGATTAAATGACAATGTCATTATCTTAATGGCATTGAAGGGCAAAACCACGCCATGGGATTTCAGTCTTAGCTGATGCTCTTCTCCTGAAAGCAAGATTGTGTCCCTCTGCCTCCATAATAATAATTTCCTCCCCTACTCAGGAAATTTGGTTCTAGGCTAATACACTGCTCATTAAAGGGATTTCTAATAAACCTTGGCAAGGCTAGTGACAAAGGCCCAGATCCTCAGAATTCTGCCTTTGAAATCAGTGAAAGTCAGGAACCTAAATACCTGAGGCTCTGAGCCAGGATTTTCATTCACCTGTGCAGAACGATCTTACATGTTTTCAATGTTGCTTTTCTCTTTCTGGTTTTAGCAAATGCCTGTTTTTTTTTGTTTTGTTTTTTTTGCTGAGAAAAACACATTGAGTTTCAAGTGTTGAATTTCAGTGCCACGTATGCATGGAGTAGGCTGTGGTCTGTCTATGTTTATACTGCCTGAGTGCCTATCATGGGACCTGGACATAGAGGGCTGAGCAGCTGGACAGAGAGTTCACAGGCGGGCAGCACTAAACACAATGTACAAGATGCCTGGAATCAGCAAATGACTGTCTCTCCCTGCATGAGGCAAGCCAACCCTCACTCACATGTCTGAGCCTAACAAGGCACAGCTGCACCAGAGTGACTCCTAGAAGCAACCCCAGCTGGGGCTCCACAACCTCCTGCTGGGAGTTGGCTAAACCCCCCTACTGCTTGTGTCTCAGAAGAGCTCAGCTGGTGGCCTCTGCTCAGATACAAGAGGGCGGTGGGACCTCTGCAGGGGGCACTGAATGACCTGTAACCCTGTCACAGAACTCATTAGTCAACATGGATGCTGAGTAACCTTAGCAAAGGAAACAGAGCAATGCCATGTAAGCAACGTTTGATCTAATGGATCAGGCCACTGCCTTGAGAGATAGCTAGCTAATCTCAGGCAGGAGCCAGACCATACTTCAGAGGAAAGCACGAACTATTCACAATGCAGCGGAAACTGCGCAGTGTTGTATCAAAGGACCCCCCCATTCTTTCCTGGCTTATGGTGTTCAGTTTGCATCCTGAACCATACAGTTTGGACTCCTTTATCTTAAGGATTACTATAAACTCTTAACAGTACACACTTTCAGCTCAAAATCTCATGCTGAATGCCTTAGTAGTCTCATTTTACAGATGGAGAAACTGAGGCACAGAGCTATGTAACAACTCACCTGAGTTCACATAGGGAGGTGGTGGTAAATTCAGATATAGCATGAAGGTCTCCCAACTACCCGTCCCCTTCTTTGACAACTATACTCTGCTGCCTCTTTGCAGGCAATCATCAGGTAAAGAAAATACCTGTAAAAGCTCTGCTTTCAGCTGTGCATCAGTTCTCAGTGGCATGTGCTAAAGAAAGGCTTCTCTGCTTTGTATATTTCATTGGAGCTGCTCCACTTATAAAATGGAGCAATGAGTCGGGGCATTTAGACAAGAAGGTGGGACTATAAATTAGGGATGAGCTCAGCCAAACCTTGCACCTGTGGTCCCCATCTCTGCTTTAGCTTGTTCGTTTTCCTCTATTTGCATTCCCCTTTTAGCCACACTTCACTTTATTGATGCAGGCATCAAAAGAGAGATTCAACTTGCAGCAGGTTTTGGAAGTAGTTCAAACCCACCATCTGTCAGCTCCCAGCTGGCCGCAGAGCTGCTCTGAAATCTCACATACACCACATTACCGTGCAGCACCACGGGTGCAAATGCAGGGAATGGAGGCAGAATGCAAAATGTGGAAAGAGGGTGTGTAAGGCTTGAGAGCAAAGCTACCCTCTCTCCACCCAGAGATGTGAGGCAGTGCCAGAGCTGGTGCAAACTCTCTTGCTGAAGTGAGAAACCACACCATGCAGCCTCATGCGTGGAGTGAGATCGTTCGTTCTCCACATCTTACTACTTTCGAGTGATGATTTAGTTTAGCTGATTGTTCCCTTAGAACAGAGGGGAGCATGCTGTAGTTTATGCAGAGATACCAGCCTGAGGCTGTAATAACCCAGCATGCTGTAGGAAAAGGTATTGGTGATGCAGAAGAAGCATTGTTCTCTTGGAGTCAATAGTGACTCAATGCCCCAGTATGGTAACTGGGGATAGGTATTGTGCTAGAGGAGGATTGGCATATTTTTGGGAAGACTTGAACTAGAATTGGACCCATCCCCCCCCCATCACACCACCATTTCCCATGGTAATTTCCTTAAGTCCTTAAAGGGAATTCATTTCTGCCATACACCTGTGAGCACGGGTGTACCCATGTTTCACTGGCCTGAATGTTCACAGCCAGCACATTGCCAAGATGAGCATGTGTGGATTTGCAGTAACCAAGTTTTAGATATGCACACGTGACTATTTGTATTGGAAGTACCAGTGCACTCACCCAATCTGGAAACTGAAAAAAATACCATGTGACTTCTCACCAGTCAGAACCAACCAACACAGCTCATACATCAGACACCCTTAAAAAGCTCTCAACATTAAATGCACGGAGTAAAGAAAGGCTTTTGAAATAGTTATTAACAAGGTAGATGCATTTTTTTCAGTAAGCTTTACCCAGTACCCACATCTTGATCCCTGGTGCTCCTTAAAGATCTCATGAACTTTACTGAAGAGGGAAGTGATTTTTACCCACATGTTTTGGCCAAATGCCAACTTCAGTTATTACAGTTCACCTACTTACTTTTCTCACTGCTGCCTTGGCTGCAGTATTCTCTGCTTCCTGCCCTATATTCAGCCCACAGCATCATATTTGACACTTTATATTGCAGTAGTGAAGTAAGATATACAAAAGGCTAGACTGTGCCTGCTTCTGCGGGATTGCCCAAATCTCACATCCAGCCTAGCAGAATTTTGCTAAGACATCCAACCTGCATAGATCTCCTGTAGCAATTCAAAGAGGGGAGAATCTTAAAAGAATTATGGGCCTTCTGTTGACCATCTCAGTGGATAAGCTGAGGATATTATCAGGCAAAGATATTTGCCACAAACTTTTTCAAACCTGGGAACTTGAATTAGGCTTCTATCATATTCTAAGTACAAATTGTGACAGATATGGCAATTTCTGGCAATATCTTTGGGAGATCTTATTGATGAAGTTTAAATAGCTTTGGAATCCATTGTATTATAAAGGCAAAGTTTATGTACTATTGTGGGATTGTATGACACTTTTCTTGAAGGTAGCCATGGCCAAGGTAAACCCTGGGAAGGGTCTGAGCTTCAAAGGACTACTTTAAACAATGTGTCAGCCAAGAAGGCACTTTCTGGATGAACATAGTTGTGGGTTTCCTAGGAAATATCTCCTCCAGACCCAAGCTTTTGAAACCATGCCCTTAGGAGGAAACTACTGTATGGCTGATTATCTCTTTGCAGTCTCTGCAGATCAAAGATCTAGGCTGTATAAAGTAGTGACTCAGATTCCTGAGTGTTCTTGTTCCAAGCAAAAGATTTCATGCACTTGTAACCACAGAAAAACTTCTTAGTGGGGTTGAAGGACTTATTGCCCATCAGAGCCCATGTTGGAACTGAGGGTGATCTCTGGTAAGCCTGTTAGCAGGCATATAGGTTCTTGTATTGTTTTTCATATGTTTTATTTTTAAGGTGAAAGCATTATAGACAAATGTGCTTGCTTAGAAGGTGCCTTGTGATAATTTAGAGCTATGGGCAATAACACTGTTTATAGCCTCTGGAGAGAAAGCAAAGCAGGCCTGCTTAGGCAGTCTGACTTGTTGAGGACCTTGGGGTAGGCAAGGGAAGCTTGGGAAAACCCAGGCAGGAGGGAGACAGATGCAGGTCTCTGGCCAAGAGTGGTGATGGCTGGGAGTTGGAAGCCTAAAAGTAGGTTTTGTTGCAGGACCATAGAGAGGGATACTGGTACGGTTGTCCTGAACTGTGATACAAGTGTCCTGTTTTCAAAGGTGCTGAGCGCATACAGATCCCGATGCTTCATGTCAGACAATGACTAGGCGGCACATGGAGAGCCTCTGGATAAAGTATTCCATTTTGTTTTTAAAGACTTGGTTGTAATGCAGCTTCAATACTGCAGAGATGTGCACGGAAAGTGAAGACAAAAATATTCTGAATAGATCAAACAAAAGACTATTCATGTTTAATTGGGTTATTTGTAGCGTGTTTTGGAACTAGATTCGTTTACTTAGGGGCATGGTCCTTCCACTGAAGTCAATGGCAGCAGGGTGATCTGCCCCCAAAGGGTTACCCTTTGATCATGCTCACTTCATTTACTGCAGAAGAAACGACTAGCATATGCTCACTGTTGGCTTGCTGTGCTGAAACAATCCATCTGAACCCTGATAGCATAGAACCATTTAGGCAGTTATGGAGCTTAACCCACTTCTGCTGCCGTAAAACTCTTCAAGCTGCGTCTGTCTGTTCACAACAGGAGTCTGTTTTAAGTGTCCAGGCACTTTATGGTAGAGAAAAATTGGGCTTTTGTAAATTTTAATTGGAGTAATGCATTCTTTTAAGAAGCAGCAGGGGAATAAAAAAAGAGTGGGCAACCACTTTTGCTCCTAAGATTGGCAGACTGGCAGCCTCTGAAACAGGAGAGGTCTTTGTTTAGCTCCATCACTGGCACAGTGCAGACAGCTGACACGTCAGTTTCTCCCACACTACCAAGCTAATAATATCCACCCTAATCTGGAAGAATTGCTGTACCCAATCTAACAAGGAAAGTCAGAACAGAGACTCATCAGCAAGCAGGACCCTTGAGTCAACGCAACCAATGGACCAGACAGCATGCCAACCAGCTGGCATACACCTTGGAAATCTAATGGAGCTTACATATACTACACATCCCTTTCTCCATATCAGATAAAATAATGTTGGAAGAGATCTCTGACATCACCTCCCTCCTGCAGAAATGCAGCCTGTGACACTGCTTCCCATATGTTTCATAGTAATAAGGATATGATTGTGTCATAATCATAATGTATTTTATGCAAGAGAGGTCATGTGAGGTATCATTGGAAAGGTTATGATTTACTGAATATGATTATCCTATTTGTATGCATGTATCATTTTTGTATCTAAAGTTAGGAATATTGACTATACAGCTGTACTACAAATTGTTTGCACCTGGGGAACACCCAGGAGACAGAATGTTGGCTATCTGGGAACAAGTCAATGGACCATTAGGGAAAACAATAGGTCTTAGAAGATGCTAATCTCCCATCTTCCGTAGAAGCTTTCCTGGGATGCTACAAACAGCCTCTGACTCATGACTGCTTTGCCACTGCAGGATCATGTGATCCAGTCACCTGGTACTGGACTCCATAATAGAATACCAGTATTTTTCCACTGAGAGGGTGGGAGGACCACACTGGAAAACAAAGGATTCCCACCATATGTAAAACCTATTTAAGGCAGGGGAGTCACATAATCAGGGTCATTCTCTGCTGAATCCCTGCCCAGAATGAATGTTGTGAACATCTAAAAAACAAAGACAAATGGGGTGGGGGTGGGGGAGAAGGACTGAGTCCAGGCTGGAAAAGGTGTCTGGCCTGTGAAAGAAATGCCTGGAGTTTTAAGCTGCAAGCAAGAGCAGCTTGTCTTCAAGAAACTTTGCAATCTGCCTAAAACAACATTTAGGATGAGAAATTATTACTTGTGACTAGTTCTTTAGTACAGTGCTTCTCAAGCGTTTGTAGTGGTGACTCCTTTCACATAGCAAGCCTCTGAGTGCAACCCCCCTTATGAACTTAAAACATTTTTAAATATATTTAACACCATTATAAATGCTGGAGGCAAAGCAGGGTTTGGGGTGGAGGATGACAGCTCGTGACCCCCCCCCCACATAATAACCTCATGACCCTCGGTCCTGACCCCCAATTTGAGAACCCCTGCTTTAGTATCTTAAGTTTGTATTGAATTTTTGTTTTATTTGCTGCGTAATCTTCTTTGATCTGTTTGTTAACCCTTATAATTACTTAAAATCTATCTTTTGTAGTCAATAAACTTTTTTCTTTTCTAAATCCAGTTTGTGGAATTCATAACTGGGAGAGGGGCAAAAAGCTGTGCATATCTTCCTCCACTTTGAGGGAGGAGGCAAATTTCAATAAGCTTACGCGGTATAGTTCTCTGTGCAGTGCAAGACAATACAATTTTGGGTTTACACTCCACAGGGGGTGTGCACTTGAGTGCTGGGCAGTTCCCTAGCTGAAGCCTTCCCAGGTAGAGTTGATTTCAGTGCCTGTGTCTTTCTGCAGCTGGGTGTGTCCCTACTTGTGTTTGTGCTGGAGGAGGCTTGAGAGGGCCTGGCTGGTGGAAAGCAGGCAGGCTCAGTAGTACCCAGTACATCCGGTTGCACCCCGGAGGGGGGTTAACTTGTTACAGTGGGACAGCACCGAGGGTGCCTTTTCTGCAGCCTACTCTTTAGAGTGGGTTAAGTATTTGCTTCTAAAGTTCAACTATAATTCAACCCTTGCTAGTTCTCACCCTGCCCTGTCCCATCCCTCCAGAGCCGGATGCAAGGAGCAGTGACTGTGTGTGGCTGGACAGGAAGAAGGGTGGTAAAATCCTGAATGACAGGGACAGCATTTTGATACGCCTTAACATTCAGAAGAAAAGGCCTGGGAGATGCTGAACTGAATTAATCACAGACAAACAGAATGTTAATGGGGTGTTGGGGAAGAGGGAGCAGGTTTAGTTAGTAGGGAGCAGATCTTACCCTTGAAGTTTAAGAAATGGGCAGGCCTTGACTGGAATCCTGCACATAGGGCTTGAGCATCAGAAGTGCAGAGAACTGGCAATGCTCATTGACTGCAGCTGTGTGGGCTCAGTGCTTCTTAACATCAGGCCCACATTCTAGCTATCCCGTGTAGGAGAAAATACCTGGAGTGTCTCTTCTTTTACACTGAAATCTGATCACTCAGAGGCCGTGCCAGTGTACCGATGGATGCAGGTCCCAGGTGTCCTGTACACGACTGGAAGTTACATCTCACTGCCCAAGGAGCATAGAGAGTCAGAATGACCACAAGCAGCACAAGGATGGGCTAGGGAAACCAGGGGCAGAGGAGGATAAATATGTATTGTTTTACATACCCCTGTTTAATGCCCTTAAAATCATCTCTATTAAATCTGAGAGTTTGCAATGAGGGTGTAGAAAGGTGCCTGGAGGGGAGACTCTTGAGAGAGAATGAAGCTGTATGGTGAATGGAGTCAGAGAGGGTATCCTAGGAATAGGGGGTGATGCCACTGCCAAACAGCTGTTTGGTGGTTAGGGGAGGGGCTTGGGGGCAGAGTGGAGAGGGGTGAGTGGGGGCCTCAGGGAAGGGACAGAGTGGAGGTAGGAGGAGATGGAACAAGGGCAAGGCCTTGGGCAGGGGGCAAAGGAGGGGCAGGAAGAGGCAGAGTGAAGGTGGGGCTTGCGGGGGGGCAGAATGGGGGCGGGGCTGTGGAGCAGAGCACCTCCAGGAAAAGTCGGCACCTGTGAAACTTACAGTTTTGTTTCTTTATTATTGAAAGGAAGGCAGTGTTGTCTAGTGGATCATGCACTGGCCTATGACTTAGGATATGTGGGTTCTGTGACCAGCTTTGCCACTGTGCAGAGAACTGGGTGACCTTGGGCAGACACTTTAATCGCCCCAATGCCTCAGTTTCCCCACCTGTAAAATGGGGATAAGGACACTTGCTGCCTTCGTAGAGCACTTTGTGATCGATGGATGAAAAGTACTGTATAAGAGCTAGGGAATTAACAGTTTCCACAGTGTTGCTTTCTATGGCAGCTTTGAATCTCTGCTGCTGCCTCCTTTCTCAGCCACTGCGTCTTTAAGCTTATTTCAAGCATATCTGACCTATCGCTTGACCTCTGAAAAAATTCTTTGTGCTTTCAGACAATATCTTACATTCCTTCACAGTCTCTGGCTCCCTTAAACAACAACAACATTAATTAATTCACAAACTACATTACTGAAGAATACAGATAACTTCTCTGGATGTTTACAGGAACAACAGTTTCCACCAGTAGCTTATTATTAGTAAGCTGCCGAGCCCTACTACCTCTGTGCAAAGCGTGAGGTGCCCAGAAAGGGGGTTGCATATGTAGCTCAGAACTGAAGTCAGGACTGTGAGGAGAGAGAGAACCTCCCACCTCCACCCCAGACCAGACCTGCTCACAGCCTGTGGTCCAAGCATGCGGGGAGCAGAGCTGGGGCCTGAGCCAACATGCTTTGCTCACAGCTTCTCTCAGCCACATTCAGACTGCAAGTTAAACAAGCAAACAAAGTGAGCAAGGCTCATTTCAGGAAGTGAGCAGGGCAGTTGCCTGGGGCTTTGTTAGACTTTGGCCTAGGGCTGCTCTTAAACCTGCCTGGCCTTAGTTTCGTATTAAGTAGGAAAGGGAAGAGGTTGCCCCTTTTAGTCACCCTTTCCAGCCAGCCTCTGCCACTCATCAGCCCAAGTGTGTGCAGTATTCTCCCTTCTCAGTGGCAGCTTCTCCAGGTATGTGTGTGTGGACAATTCCTCTTCGCTGTTCCTGTTTCAGGCTGTTCACCCATTCCCTGCCTATCGGGTTGCTGGGTTACAGCACACACCACCACAAGACCCCAGAGCACCCCCCTGTGGGAGCCAGAGAGGGACCTCATGAGTGACCCCAGTACACTATCACCAACATCAGTGAGTTTTGGTGTCACTCTTGTTTGATGTCTAGGTCTCAGGTCTTGCTGATAATGGCAACTGCCCAATACCACAGCATCTGAACATACTGGCATCTCCCAACACTCCTGTGAGCCCGAGAGCTCCCTTTTACAGATGGGGAAACTGAGATACAGGGTGGTTGAGGGACTTCAAAAGCCCATCTCAGAGATTCTAATGGCTGGCTCCAGTTCTGTGCTTGCTTTAAGCATAAATCTCTTTCTCTCTTTCTCTCTCTCTCTTTGCAGAGATTTTTTTAAATCCCTCCTCCCACCAGTAACTTGCCCCCCTTTCTTCCCTCCAAGACACTGCAGATGGATTTCTGAACCTTAGCCCGTCATTCACAACAGCAGTAAATTTGGGACAATGTACAGTATCAACTGTGCAGGCCTCATTTATAAAGCTAGAGTTATGGCTTCACTCAGATCTGCAGACAGGTTTTAGTGTGATTAATGCCCAAGTGGCTGGAGCCCGTATATAAGAATTACCTGCTGTTGCAGAGGCCCCCATATTTTAGAGCCTTATCTCCCTTCTGAAAGCAGAGACCACTTAATTACGACTCTCTATACTGAGAATAAAACCCTCTGATTTACCTATATCCCTGTTCTCAGCTTGATCAGCTTTTGGGATGGTAGGACTAACCCTATGAATTATTCTGCAGTATATGTAGCATTGCAACTCTGTATTTAAAATGGTTCTTCAGTGACTCTTGGTAAATTATTTTCTCTGCAACTGTTTTAAAGGATCCTAGAGATCTGTTGGGTCATCTAGGTTCAGATTTTTAAAAGGTATTTAGCTTCCACCACTATCCTTGGAAGACTAATTCACAGTCTAATAGAACGTGGGTAACATTTTCAAAAGTACCTCAGTGACTTAGGATCCTAAGTCCCATTTTTAAAAGGGACTTAGGGCCATATTTTAAAAGATGCATATGGGCACTTTGTGGGATTTTCAGAAGAGCCTAGGTACCTAATTCCCTTTGATTTCAAAAGGACTTGGGTTCTTAAATACCTTTTAAAAATCTGGCCTTTTGTGTGGCTTTTGGGCCTTAGACTCATAAGTCACTTAGATGCCTTTAAAAATTTTGCCCCTAATGGTTAGGAATTTTTTCAGTGCTTGGGTGTATATACTAACTGCTACAACATCATTAGGATTATCTAACTTTTGTGAACTCCAGTGAGAGGTTCCTTTATTTTTCACATGGGGAAAACCACATAAATGCAATGGTAAGGTTGCACAGTTAAGTACTTGAAAGTCTGGAAATGTGAAAGTTAAGGCTGAACGTATAACCTTAACTGTGCCCTAAGGCAGATGAAGTCAATGGAGTTACACCAGTTTAAAACAAAAATCATGCCCTCATTGTTTACTTCATCCTTATTTAGGCACCCTGTCACCAGATTCCTTCCCCAGGGCACCAGTTAGGTCCTGAGCTAGGCCTCTGCTCTGCAGCGTCTATGTAGTTCACCATGCCAGTCCTGTCATAAGAAGCTCAGCCTGCCAGCTAAGCCCCAGTCTGCCCCTTCCCGGGTTGTCAACTGGGAAGAAAAAAAATTAACACAAATGAATTGTCCCACAGGTGGGTTAAAGATCTCTTCATTCAAAGGGCTTCTGTTAAGCTGTAGCCCTAACTAAGCTCACAACCTAATATAGAGAAATAGACCCCAGGTCAGCATCAGGCACTCCCTTCTTTCAGGGAAGGGCTGTCAGGCAGCAGTCATCCAAGGCATTT
Source organism: Chelonoidis abingdonii (assembly GCF_003597395.2). NCBI lineage: Eukaryota > Metazoa > Chordata > Testudines > Testudinidae > Chelonoidis > Chelonoidis abingdonii. The sequence continues at coordinate 73,574,393 of NC_133778.1, forward strand.
TTGCCTTCAGTCCACCCTCGCTCTAGAAGCCAAGGACTCTCCTCTTTGGTCTGCCACCAGCTGTGGTGTGTTCTCCTCTTTAACCTCCTCCCTCACAGGTCTGACATCCCTCACAGGTATGGCTGGGCAGGGATGAGTGAGCCCACAACAGATCATTAACTGGTGTTGCCCAGCGTGGGGATTGTACACCTCCATCACACAAACTCATACTGAAGACAACAGAAGGAGGCTAGATACAATGGGCCTGATTTCCCACTGTCTGACCCATTGTGTGGTTGTATACACTTGTGGGGGAAGAGAGAGTATAAGGCCCAGATCCTGGAAGGTAGGAGCCTAAATACCGATGAGGATCTAGGCCTAAAATACGATCAGATCAGAACGCTAGCATTTTACACCTGCTTTTCACAGGTGTAATGGAGTGACAAGGGGCAAGGTGGAAGATCTTACTGTGGTCTTGCAGGCTGTGCCTTTAAGGGCTGAGCTTCCCAGACTGAGAATATGGGCAGGACACTGTGAAGCTCTTGTTGTGATCAGCCAGTTGGAACCAGACACAGAATAAAGCAGTTCTCTAGCAAGCACATTCAATACTGTGTGATCAGTGAACGTGCTTATATTTAGACCTTGCTCTTTCCAATTAGCTCTCATAGGCAGACCCTGTACCCACTCAGAAGCACAGTGTTTTCAGTGTGGCTTTATGTGGCTGCAGGGATTTGCTAGGAAGAAGCTAGTTGTGGGATTGGGACCTAAATCTTTACTGAGGCCAGCTCCCTTTGACAGTGCTATCTGAGTGTTTTACAACATTACAAAGAGGCAACGGATCATCTTGACCTAGATTCTTAGCAGCTTTGTTAAGGCAAAGCAGGATTTTTTTAAGCAAAGCAAAAGCACTAGTCTCAAATGACGGCTATACCCAGGCCAAGTTTCAGTTGCCAGCTGTTCTTACTGCATCCCTGTTCAAAAAAGTGTGGAAAGAATTTCTTTAAGTTGGAAAATTAGTTTCTTCTCCATCGACTGTTGCTCAAAAAGCAACTGATGGGATTATAAAAAAGATCCACTTTAAAAGCTATAATCTCCCAACACTATAAGGGAGCATCACCCAAGTCTTTTTATTATAGCTCCCTGTTTTCACATGCACATACTTTAAAAACAAAAATGTAGCCTCCAGAGATAGATGTCTTGGAAAGGGAGGAGGGGGAGTGTGTGTGTCTGTGTCAGAGAGAGAGAGAGAGAAAACAAGGGGTTCCAATGCAAACAGTTTTGTAGCCTTTCAGGGAGGCCTAGAAACATGTATGGCCTTACCCAATGACATAATATTTGTTTAACTGGAAGAGCCTACATGCTAAAGCTGATGAGATTTAGTGGAAGAGTACAGCTGCCCTGGCTTAGAGGCAGGTGTGTATGCTGAATGGGTATAAGGTGGGGGTTGACAGGAGATGCAAAGCAGAGAAACAAATATACTAAATATATAGAACCTGATTCTCAGTTACTTGGTCTTTGTGCATGGAGCAGGGACAGAAGGGGTAGGTTTTAAGGTGGCTTTGTGAGGTCTGTCTTCTGGGGCTGTGCAGGGGCCTGTCTGGTCGCCAATGTAAATTAGAGCAAACTTATGCTTTGCTTCCCATGTCCTTTTATGGGCCCTGGGAAGCAGAGAACAACTGTAAAGCCATGCACTCCAGCCATGCCCCTGACACACCTCAATCCCTCGCCTATACCAGATACCAGGATCAGGGCCAGGATAGTGTCCTTATGCCATTTCTACACCAGATAGGGCCTCACCTCAAGAGGCATTCTGATGGGGACTGTTTTCACCCACTTTAATGCCCTTTTATGCTGCCTTGAAAGGACCTTATTGTAATTGAGAATCAGCCCCACGTAATGAAAGAGAAAGCAGTGATGCTATCATAGGAAGGGGATGAAACCTGTCATATAATTTAATGCTTTGGCTAGTATAGCCAGTAACATAGGTTGTTCAGGGCTTTTAGGATGTTGAACTTCTGATTAAAAGACAATAGGTACAGCTTGCCTTCTGGGTGGGCTAATCTCCACTGCTGATCTATGGGTGAACTCCTGCTTCAAGCTTCACAAGTGTCTCCTCAAATAATTGAGTTACTGGGCTTACCGTATGTAACCAGGGCCTGAAACACACAATAACAACCAGCTGCCAAGTCAAATGTTCTGATGATAACAGAGCCATGCATAAACCTTGATTGTGAACTAGACTTACCCATCACATCACCAATAGTTCCGTGCCTATCTTCTGCATGTAACATTCATTAAAATGCAGCTAGTATGTAATTAGCATGACAAACCCAGGTCATTTTAGCCTTAGAAGAAATGGATTTTGAAAAAACAAACATTATCATCAGTTTTTAAATTATGCAACGAGGATGATCAGGAATTTTAACCAGCCAGACACAAATGGAAGCTTTATAGTCAAATTAATAGGAAATGACGTGCCTTATTAATGGTGGTTGTAGAAATGCTGAAGATGGGTTTTGAAATGTGGCATTGTTCAGATGGCACACATCATTCTTAGGTGGTTTCAAAAGCACCTGCTGGAGAGAGGTCCAGTGAAGGAGGAATTAATTTGAAAATAAACATATATAGCGAGTGGTCAATATTCTTTGAAAAAACAATAGAGCAAACAAGAGCTTTGAATATTGCTGATTGCCCACTGCATTCAAATGGTGGCATAATTCTCCACAGGCTTGGCTACATGCTGGTTGTACCAGTTTCACTTAAGGTGATTTTAAACCAATTCAGTTAAGCTGATGCAAAAGGCTGTGTGTGGATACACTGATTTCACCTTAAACCAGGCTTATTACAGTTCAGTTCAACCTGATTAGGAAGAGGTTTAAGTTAAACCAAAATAAGGCTCTCTTAAACCAAAATAAGAGTGCACACACCATAAGTTGTGCTGGTTTAACAAAACCTGCGCAAGTCCTTGGGGAGACAATGCATCAGGTTTTTAAAGACGCAAATCTGCACATTTGACTCTCACGTGCCTCTCCCACTGGGTATGTGCAACTCATAATCTGTGTGCATAAAGTAGGGACTGTGAAAGAAAATCCAGAACTGTTCCCATGAATCAAGAGTTTTGTACACATGGGCTGGACATATGCCGAGAACATGCTCTCTCTCACTTATGTGGCTAGTCCACAAAGAGGCTAAAGTCCGGAGCCTCGACAGTATTTAGGTGAAATCAGTGGGAATTAGGACCTGAAAACCTTTGAGAATCTGGCCCTGAAGGCCCACTACTGCTAACAGATAAGGGAATTACTTCTCACTTCAAGTAGAATATACCTTCCTTTTGTGCAGTATTCCAGCCTTGTCAGTAACCATGGATAAGGATCACAGCAATATTATGCAAAATTATACCTTTCAAATTCTACCCTCACATTAGGCCTCTTGCTAGGACAAATCAATCAAGTGGCAACTTTCACTAAGGGAGCCTTATGCACCATACACAGTTATGAGAATAGTGGCTGACATTTATGAAAGAGATGTTTTGAAATGTGTTCATTTTTGGAATATATCTAAATAGGCAGGTATAGATACAGCAAGCACCCTTAATCTTCACCTGTTTGAAAGAATCCACCCGTTTTACAGATCTTCCCCCTGTATTAAAATGGGAAATCCCATTAGAACTGGCAGAACCATTCCAGCTATTTTAACTTTTTAAAGTGTGCCCACTTTTCTCTTGTTTTGGCTAGTGAGCTGTTATATGAGTATGTAGCTAATCCTTGCAGGTTTCATTTAAGGGCACTGTTGTACGTGGCAGTTCATTAAAAAGCTCTGGAGAACTAGCATAAGGTTTCTATTTTAAAAGCTATAAGTTTAGAGATACACACAATGTTCTCTTGCAACCAAGATTAGTGACAGCTGGCTGCTATGCAGCAGCCATACTCTGTTGTAAATCATCTTCAATGTGATGTCATTATAATTGACAACAAATTTCCCAAATGACATTGTAGCTGATTGGTGTAGGATAGTATATGAATGAGTTAATTTATGGTTAAGGAAAGAGGGGGAGAGAGAGAGATCTGGCTGCTGCTCCCTGTTCACAAGTTGGTTTTCCTTTCTGAACAAACAAAGAAGAGTACCTCATGTGAATCACTGGTGTGGTAAAGCCACAAAGTTGAGGGCTGTCCAGATTCAAGTTTTTGCTGCAGTCCATTATAAAGACAGGGGCCACTTGCAAAAGTCAGATCAAGATAGGAGTTCAAATTTTGGTTGTTCAGAGCAGGGAGGTTTAATCTGGGCCCATCAATAGGAATCTCTTTTATGCACCTCTATTCCATGTGGAACATAGGGTCTTCACCACTGCCTTCCATCTTTGCTGGTCTCCTTCTGCAGTCTTAGCTTTCAATTTTGCTTCTCTTGTGTGTTTCCACCTTGTCCGTGGTCTAACCTTGTCACCTCTTAGTCTAGGGGGTTCCAGTCCAATGCCTGTTACGTTATTAGGGCCTTTCTTCCATGTAGGCTTAGCCATCTTCATTTTCATTCTGTAATTCCTTGTTCTATCAGTTTCTGTTTCCTCCTCCTCCAGAGGTCTTAGTTTGTGATTTTTTTTTCTGGCCATCTGATATTGGAAAATCTCCCAACCCCCAGCCCTAAGCCTCCCACCCAAACTCCTGTTGCTGCTTGGGAAGTGGGGTGGTGGCCTGAGACTGCCCCAGCAGCGGATGGTGTGGCTGGTCCAGGGGCCCCCCAAGCTGCTCAGACGGCACCTGGGCCAGCCACATCAGCTGCTGCAGAAGTCACAGAGGTCACGGAAAGTCATGGAGCCCATGACCTCAGTGACAAACTCGCAGCCTTACTCATGAGTGCCCTAAAAGGATAATTGTTCTGCATACCATTGATATAGGATTTTCTATCATGTCAGAAATGAGCTTCTCATTCCCATGAAAAATGGCCTTTCGCACAAGGCACTTGCATGCCAGTCACCATTGGGGTTTCCAGTTAGATAGAATTGCCGAATTCTAACACTCCTTGCACTGCTGTTTCAGGCCTTCAGCTGAAAGATGGAAAAAAAATGGCTTCAGTGTTAAACTTTACATTATGTACTCACCACCCAGTGTGTATGTGAACTCCCTTCAATCGCCAATCTTGCTGAGCCCTTATAAAACCCATACATACAATAAGACCAGATCCAAAGCCTGTTGAAGTCAATGATAACACTCCCTTTAACCCCAATTAGCTTTGTATAAGGCCCTCAGTACAGTACAGCTTTATTTTGCAGAAGATTTTTCATGCAAACACAGTCCCAAAATACTTTAGTGTCAAATAATGTTTAAAATGAAATTTGCAGATGATTTAAGATGTTTAAAAGCGAGCTGCAGAGTTGATGAGACAGAAAAACAAAGACAGGTGAAGGCTTTCACTTCAACCGTGATGGAACAGCTGGTAACCGCTGAGTGGAGTGCATGAGTAGGAGAGAGAGTGGGAAAAGCAGTTACCTATGTGTTCAAAAGAAAAATAATCTTTCCTCATGACAAGCTGTCGTGTGCAGCGTGATTCTTGTACTTGTCATCTCAGTCTGCATATGTACAAGGTGGTATAATATGTTAGCCTATAGCATTCCTGCACCTGCTGACAAAGGTTGCTTACAGCATGTACCTCAGTCCTCTGCAAATGAAAAGATCACCATTAAAAAGAAAAAAAAAATGCAACCACAGTTACCAGTGACCGACCAGTATAACTCACTACTGCAGGACATTATTGTTGTAATTTCTTATTTCTATAGCTTTAGCACCTGGGTACCCCAGTCAAGGGCTAAAATCCCGTTATGCTAGTGACGGTACAAACACAGAACAAAGAGATGGCCCTTGAAGCACATAGTTAGGTAAGATTCAAAAGCGCAGACAAATAGGAATAGCATTTTCATTCAAAATAGGTACATTCCCATTTACAAATTTGATTAATTCACATGTATAAGGATATACATTTATCACCCGCTGAAGCCAGGAATAAATACTCACCTATGTTGGTTACTGTGCATCAGCTAGATCAGTGGTGGGCAACCTGCAGGCAGCCCTTCAGGGTAATCCGATTGCAGACCATGAGACATTTTGCTGACGTTGACCATTCGTAGGCACTGCTTCCCGCAGCTCCCAGTAGCCGCGGTTTTCTGTTCCCAGCCAATGGGTGCTGTGGGAGGCGGTGCCTGCAGGGAAAGGGGCCACAGGGATGTGCCGGCCACTGCTTCCCACAGCTCCCATTGGCCAGGAACAGAGAACTGCGGTCACTCGGAGCTGCGGGGGGCAGTGCCTGCAGACAGTCAACATCAGCAAAATGTCTCACGGCCCACAATCAAATTACCCTGATGGGCTGCTCATGGGCCGCAGGTTGCCCACCACTGAGCTAGATGCTTTAGAAGGGTATTATGCCTTACTCTAAATTGCCGAATATAGGTCATTGTTGGATGGGAGGAGCATAGTTATGATGGACTTTTGGGTTCTTCCTAGTATTGCGTGTCCTTTTCAGTAAATATATGAGCTGGTCCAAATAAAAATCATCAGTACTATTATTGACTGGAAAAGTGGGTCACTGATTACAGAAAAAATTTTGTGGAAAGTGTTTTCTTTCATCAGAAGTTTTTGATTGTTTTTTGTCAGAAAACCCAGCCCTCCCAAACTGAATATTTTCTGCCAAAACTCAGTTCATTTTGTTTTTTTTATTGGCAGTTTTTGTTCAAAAGTATTGAGTTTGTGTGTTTTGGCTTTTTGATTAAAAGTCAACTTTTTCCTCAGGGAAAAATTTTATTTTCTGTCCAGCTCTAGTGAATAAACAAAGAAGTAGTTAGGAGTAACGTAAGTGCAAGAATACAGCACCCCAGAACACACAATGCAAATCAGGAGAGACTGAGGCTTCCTTTGAAAGGAGCAGTGAAAGCATCTGTTCTGCTGAGGCGCATAAGGCTCACAGTGGCAAGAAACTTTAATGATACCATTATCATTCAGAGAAATTATTACATGCTGGCATGATCTAACACCAGTGCAGCCATTATTTGCCATGGAAATGGATTACTGTAACATACACTGTCAGAAGATCATTTCAGAGACTGCAATTTACTAGTGTCCCCAGCAGTGCCACTGAAGGTTGCATTTAACCTCAAGCCACTAGCATGTGGAACTGCATAAAAAGCACTCACAGGCACATTTGTTCTTTAAAAAAAAAATGTGCACTCTGCTGGAAAGTCCCTCAGTGTACATGATAACGTATGTCTTTGTGCATAATTTCAAAGAGTGCAGAGTAGAATTCATTCTTATGAGGCTTCTAACATCCTATTAAGTCAGATCTGAGCCTGCGAACTCTAGAGGTGTTTAAGTTGTGCATTATGTATTATGTTTTTAATGACATATCCTAAGCCTTTTAAGCACAAACGAGTGTACATTTAACTGTTTGTGTGTGTATGATGGTTTTATGAAGGTAGAGCAGTGGTGCCCAAACTTTTGAGGGTTGCACCACCCCTCCCCCCAATCTGGGAACCCCTGCCCTGCAGCCCCACCTGGGGCTGGGAGTGGGGCCTCAGCTCTGGGATGGGTGGGTGGGACATGGACAGGGGTAAGGGGGCCAAGACGGGGGCCGCAGCTGAGGGTGGGGCTGAGAATGGAGCAGAGGCCAGTGACCGAGGCTGAGGCGGGACCAGGAGTGGAGCTGCGCTGAGGCTGGGGCTGGGGCCAGGCATGGGGGCTGGGAGCCCAGGATGTAGCTGGTGGTGCTCCCTCCACATCCCCCCCGGGGCGGGGGCTGGTCCAGGTGCTGCCCCACCCCCTGGATGTTCTTCCATGCCCCCCTAGGAGGGTGCACCCCACAGTTTGAGGCCTCAGCAATAAAGGATAAGTTATCCCCCTCCATCACTTTGCTGTAGCTGTCCAAGTACTTGAGTGTAGTGTTATAAAGCCTCCCATTAGGCAGCTCTTAATATAATGTAGGGCTGCATGTGAAAGATCCTCTTGTTACCAGAGCCTGAGAGAGGCCGATATGCGAGCCAGGGTCTCTATGGCGAGAAATTCAGGCTGCATCACGTCACACACAACAGCTCAGATGCAGAGTGTAACTTCCACTGCTGCCCTGCCACAATCCAGGGGGATACATTTCATTAGTCTGGGAGGCTGTTCAGAGAGGAGCAAGGCTATTCAGGTCACCAATGCATGCTTGGTGCCTCACAAAAAGAATTCATTCTGGAATCTGATTTAATTAACAGAGTGCACCAGCTTTTAGTGACACTCATCTGGATATCTGCTAAAAACACAGTAGCTACAGTTTTAGGTTAGCACATAACTGAATAGAACACTGATTTGAGCTTGACCTTTACAATACATCTTACTTAGGGTTCTCCAACCAGCATCTGAATCAATCAAGCATGGGCCATCCCTACACTGGAGTAACTCAAAGTCTGATCCAAAGTCAGTAAGTTCCCGCTGACAGCACTGGGCTTCGCATCAGGTCGCTGAAGAAAAAATAAATAAATCTGTATTATCTTTCTTTAGAGGCACCATTCATTATCTGTACTTGATCTATCCTGTATGTCTTGATAGAAGGGAACCTTGTATTACTTGGAGCCTCACAAGGATGGGTGGTGTTTGGTCAGAACTTTCTTTCCATCTGTATGTGAATGGTCATTATAAACTATTGTATTTGCGTCTCACTTTTTTGGATTCTACTTCCCTTTTTATTTCTGCATAATTCTCTGTTTTAACACGCATCTCTGTTTGTTTGTGCCACCCCATAAATTATACGTTAAAACAAACATTTTCCAATCAGCCATGCTGCAGATTCAGGTCAGAATGGGAATCTCGGGCATTTTGAAAAGCTGCTTTACGCTGCTCTTGAGTATAAATCTATAGAGCCTGCAAAGCTTTAGGTTACTAATGAAGACCGAGACCTGAAAAACTGAACATTTTTTGATTCAAACAACAAAAAAACCCCAGGCAATTCCATGCAAGTTTCAAATCAACTGAAGCTTATTTAGTTTACGTACATTTTTTTTTCTTGGCAGAAGATAGTTGCCATTTGTTGAGTCATCTTCAACCATGACCCTGACTATGAACTCACTCAGGTATCAAGGGAGCTTAAAGAGCCCTTCCGCTCCCCTGCACTTTCTACTGGCATCATGGGTTGCGCTGTGGATGGCTGGGAGGGAGTGACAGCAGCCACTGCTGGGCTCTTCCTCCCCTCCTGTGCAAGGGCAGATAGGCAATGGGAAGATCCAGGGCTGGACTAGACCTGCGCCCATGATTCTCTACTGCTGCAGGCACCAGAGAGGCTATGGCTGTGACAAGCACAACTTAGGGCAATCTGAAGGCTGCTTTAGCTTGCACTTTGGCTTCCAGCAGCAGCAGCAGCAGCAGCAGCAAAATCAGGAAGGTACACATAGCCCCCTCCCCGTCCTTGCACCAATGTTACAGCTGGCACAGGGATAAATCTGGTACAGGCAGAGGTGCACTTTGAGTGGCAAAGAAAGAGTAAACATTATTTAAGTGCCGGATTCTGAAAATCCTTTGCCTCCAACCCTGAAAGTCTTGCTGAAGTTTATAGGAGTTCTGTCTTGCAGGCACAGGCCATATTTTAGCCTATTTGATCATTTGTTTGTGTTGCCTTAGGACAACATTGCCCAAAGATGTGTTGTAATTTAAAAAAGAATGTTATTCTCTCAGGAATGAGCCCCTTTGAAACTTGAAACAAACCCAGCTGTTTTGTCTTCCAAACTGTTTAGCCTGCGTGGGGGGTGCATGCTAATTTGTTATTCTAAGGATGCTCCTCAGGGCTGGGAATTCTGAGGCTGATATTTTTGAAATGGAAGAAGTACTGTTGAAACATTTGTTCCGGGAGACAAAACAAATAAAAAAGATTCTATCAGCTTTACATTCTTTTCCCCCCCAAAATGGATCAGATTTTGGGTCTTCCAAGCTAATGTCCCTTTAAATATTTATTTTATATCCCCACAAGGTATTGAATGGCTGACAAATGAACTAGCAAAGAAAGGTACAGAGCAAAAGAAGAAAAAAAATCAACTGTAAAACTAAGAAATACGCAACTTCTAGGAACAGGTGTACTGCCAAATGTTTACTATATTTACAGGAGGACAAACAGACCTGAGATAGCTGGTCTCTATCCTGGCTCTCGGTGACTTGCTGCGTGAGTTTAACCAAGTCATTAAACAGAAATTTTCAAACACGTTTGCTTATTTTGGGTGCCCACCTTGAGATATTCAGGCATGATTTTCAGGGGGGCTGCTGAGCGCACACAGTCCCATTGCCTTCAACTGGTTTTGTCTGGAGCGTTTTGAATGGCCAGCCCTAAACCTTTCTGTGCCTCATTTTCATTTCCCCAGTCTAGGAAATAAGGCTTTCAACACTTATCCACCTTCACAGGAGAGTTGTAAGGATTGGTTGGAAAGTGCTTTGAGATCCTTGGATTGAAGACCCTCAATGCAAACTATTATCAAAAGCTTGGAAAATTTCCCAGACACCAATTGGTCGCAGGACTAAAGATTACAAGCCTGGGTGAAAAAAGATACCTGTGCTGCTAAGCCTCCAAAGCCACAACCCACTTTGGGGCCTCCATATTGTCAGTCAAGTCTCTAAACCATAGAATCATAGAAGATTAGGGTTGGAGGAGACCTCAGGAGGTCATCTAGTCCAACCCCCTGCTCAAAGCAGGACCAATCCCCAACTAAACCATCCCAGCCAGGCCTTTGTTAAGCCGGGCCTTAAAAACCTCTAAGGATGGAGACTCCACCACCTCCCTAGGTAACCCATTCCAGTGCTTCACCACCCTCCTAGTGAAATAGTGTTTCCTAATATCCAACCTAGACCTCCCCCATTGCAACTTGAGACCATGACGCCTTGTGTTATTTACAAGATGTGGTGGCAGATGACAGAACATCTTTACAACTCACAGGCTTTTGTTAGATCTTCCTTCATTTCCTGGCTTCCCTCCATTTAGCCTCCCCCACCCCCACCATTCGCCAGCGAAGCATAATATATATCTTTTCCTGCCTTGGTTTCAGGGTTCATTTTCTCTTTGCCCCCTCTCTTCCTCCTCCCCCTTAGCACTGTCTCCCTACTTTCTGTTCTCAATTTCCCCCTTTGTCAGGGGTTGACTGGAAGCCTTGGGCTGGCAGTATGGCTAATGGCGATACTCTGGGGCTTAATGCCTACTGGCGAGGGTTCAAAAGGGGCTGCTTTGCCTAGTGGTGAGAGTGGGAAGGGTAGGGGAACCTGGGCCTGCCCTACTCCACTGGGTTCCAACCCAGGACCCTTCAAAAACAAGATCCCCTGACACAGGGTTCAAGTCCTAACACTCCCAAGTGCGTTCCCTAGGGCTCCTCCTAGCCTGGTCCCAGTCCCTTCTGCAGCTTCCTCCAGGTTGGCTGTGGGCTCCCTCTCACGTCCCTTCTGCCTCGTCTCTGGCACCTCCTCTGCTGGAAAGAGCAAGTTGTTCCCTTCAGTTCCTGCAGTCGGCTGGTAGGAGACTCGACCCGGGTGGCTTGGAGTCCCAGCTGCTTCCCGGCAAACTGAGCTGAGCTGCTTCCTTATGAAGGCTCCCTCCACTGGGAGCATGCCCAGCAGGGATGATGGGACGTGGCCTCTTGAGCCAAAAATTGCTCTTAACCGTTGCTTTACCAGTGCGGGGTTGATGGACCCCGTCACATCCTTACATTTCCTATCTTCGTTCCCAACATCTCTCTCTTTCCCCATAACACACTTCTCTTCTCTTCTCTGATTGATCCCATTTCCCTCTCTTCTCCCCTCCACCTACCCAACAACCTCCTCAGAAATAGGCTGGCAGACACGGGGCTTGGAGCTCTTACCAGACATCTGTGAGCCAGAGCACAAGATCTAATGTGGAAAATGGTAGACCCCACCCCGACACAGCAGTGGCAAAATGTGGGAATAAAACCCTATAGGATGGTCAATACAAAAACTGGCTTAAACTCTTATGAGGTTATGAAACCAACATTCCCAGGAGCAGGAAGCTCACAGAAAAGGGAAGTTCAGAGCCTAACTCACACCATTATGCTTTCTTCACCTGCCCCAACAGTGTAAGCAGGGATGGGTGGATCAGCCTTCACTTTGAATTTCCTGCTTTTTGTTGATTTGCATCTCAGGCACTGTTATTCAAACCACAGATTTCACGATGAAGTGCACAGACAGGAACGCACTGCACCCTAAGCACGTGCCAAAACTTTTCAGTGGGTTCCTAGAGGTAAGGGACCAGCTGTACTAGAGCAGTGAGCTTTGCTTTGGCATTCCTAGGCAGGCTGATTGAAGTCAATCAGGAGCTGCAATGGCTGCAGATTAATGTTCTCTGTGTCCAGCATTGGCCCAAGAAGCGGCTTTTAACTGGAGTGGGTTTACTGAGGCTGTATTTGCAGAAGAGGTGGACCAAAACCAGAACCAGGGAACCATCCCTCACGTTTAAGCTTTGAGGTCTGGAGGGAGTAGGCTCCAAACCAGCTTTTGGTTTGGTTTTGCAGGACAAAATCCCCACTAACGAAAAGTCTCCTCCTGCTTTTGCCCATCATTTCTTATTGAAATATACAAAGCAAAACCAGAAGCGTTTTATATGAACCCTTCCTCCTCCCCCACCCCCAGAGGCGGGGGTTCAAACAGGCTGTTTGACCTGATGAATTCAGAGTAGGCAGCGCCTGCCCAGCTTTTACTGGTCTGTACCAGCCTCAGAGTGGAAAGCAAGGATGGGATCGGAAGGCTCTCAACCCAGAGGAAGTAGTAACACACAAGTCAAATCAGCCCCTCCATAGCTCCATCAAAGCAACAAGAGTTTGCAAAACTAAAACCAGCCTTGGTTTCCTTGTCTCTGTGTGTCAATTCTGGACACGTGTCTCCACCTAAGGCCTCAACAGTCTAGCACAGGGGTGGGCAAACTTTTTGGTCTATGGGCCACACTGGGTTTTGTAAATTCTATAGAGAGCTGGTTAGGGGAGACGGTTGTGGCCCAGCCCCCACCTCCTATCTACTCCCCCCCCCCGAGACTCCTGCCCCATCCAACCCCTCCTGTTCCCAGATGGCTCCTCTGGGACACCGGCCCACCCACAGTCCCCTGCTCCCTGTCTCCTGAACGCCCCCAGCCTCCCACTGCCTCTTCATCCAACCCCTCGTCTCATTCCTGAGGCCGCTCCTCCCCGGGGACCCGTGCCCCCATCCAACCACACCTTCTCCCTGTCCACTGACTGCCCCGTCTCCCCATCCAATCCTCCCTCCTTCCTGACTGCCCCCTCCAGTACCCCTGCCCCCATGCAACCCCCGTTCCCTGCCCTCTGACCACCCCAATCCTATCCACACCCCCACCCCTGACCACCACCCCGAACTCCCCTGCCCTCTACCCAACCCCGCCTACTCCCTGCCCCCTTACGGTGCTGCCTGGAGCACTGGTAGCTGGCAGCACTACAGCCACGCCACCTGGCTGGAGCTGGGCCATGCCGCTGCCACCATGCGGCACAGAGACCAGGTCAAGACGGGCTCTGCAGCTGTGCTGCCGCAGCAGGAGCTCACAGCCCCACTGCCCCGAGCATTGTGCTGGCAGCGGAGTGAGTGAACTGAGGCTGCGAGGGAGGTGCTGGAGCTAGCCTCCTGGGCCAGGAGCTTGAGGGGCTGGGCAGGACAGTGGGACGTAGTTTTCCCACCTCTGGTTTAGTATAACTCCCTGTGACTACGTGAACAAAGGAATCACTATCGCATTCATCCAGCTCAAAGCTATTTCATAGCACTGTTGGTGTGTGAGCCTAATCCACTGGTGAGCATGTGTTACGTCTCCCCCTGTGCTTGATCCACACAGGACAGGAGTCTGTTACAGCACCAGCTGGAGAGCCTTGGTTCTTTAGCTCAAACCACAGCGGCTCATGCTTTAGCTCTGCAAGTCCCCCATTCAATTCCTGGTGGGCTGACCTAGATGATGGCTGTCCAGGGCCGGCTGTAGGAACTGCAGGGCCCAATTCAAACATTTTCGGCAGGGGCCCGGGGGGATGACTAAAAAAAGAAACATGTTAAAAAAAGCCTTTCATTTCTTAGCAGCCGGTTCCCTGTAAAAAGTTCTGATTTAAGGGATGTGCCACAGTATGTATTTTTTGTACCAATAGGGTTACCGTACGTCCGTATTTTTAAAAATTCCTCCTGGATGGCAATTTAAGAACCAAAAAACTGGACATGTCCGGGAAAATACAGATGGATGTTAACCCTACCTAAAGTTCTTTTTTAAAAAGATGGGCCTGAACCAGCAGGACCTGAAACTCCGTTTCACATGTGAGTCCCCACCACTCTCTGGGGGTGTGCTAGGGTGACCAGATGTCCCAATTTGGGAGTCTTTCTTATATAGGATCCTACTATCCCCCCACCCTGTGCCAATTTTTCACACTTGCTGTCTGGTCACCCTAGGGTGTGCACATATGTGGGTCCCAGCTGCTCCCTACCCCTCTTATTGAAGCAGGTGTCCAGGGTTACTGCCCTGGGAACTGCAGGGCACTAGTGGATATGGGACTGGCTGGAGGCAGGGCAGGGGCTGGCTGGAGGCAGGATCTGGCTGCAAGCAGGGCAAGGGGTGTGGGGCTGGCTGAAGACAGGGGCTGACTGCAGATGGGCTGGCTGCAGGCAGGGCAAGGGGTGCAGGACTGGCTGGAGACAGAGGAAATGTGGTTAAAAGACCAGGGTGGCAGAGGCAGCTGGAGCCCCCCACTACCCCAAGGCTCTGGGGGTTATTTAAAGGGTCTGGGGCTCCCCTGCTTCTACCATCCCAGCCCTTTAAAAGCTGCAGGAGCCCTGGGGAAGTGGCAGGGCTCTGGGGGCTAATTAAAGGGCCAGGGTGCTAGAAGCAAGGGGAGCCCCAGACTTTTTAAATAGCTCCCAAAGCTCCAGCAGTGGGGCTTTGGTGGCAATTTAAAGGGCCTGAGGCCCCATTCCTGCTGGGAGCCCCAGGCCCTTTAAATTGCCCCCTGGGGAAGCCTGGCCACCCTGGTACAGCGCACGGGCAGGGCTTGGGTGCATTGGCTGAATTGGCCTAAAGCTGGCCCTGTGGCTGTCACATCGGTTCTGGGACCACAGGGCCAGGATGTGCATGTGTATTCCCTGCATTCTTGCAAGCAAGGGTTTTGTAGAGCCAGGGGATGAATGTAGACTCCAGATTCAATGAGTGCACTGTGCTAGGGAAGGGATAGGGGCTGTGTGAGGGTTGGAGAGGGTCCTGTAGAGTTACTACCCTCCCTGCGGGAAATGGGGGAGGCTCAGCCCTGGATGCAACTGTGGGCTAATCCTAGTCCCACCTCCAGCTTTGTTGCTGGTTGGAGCAGTATCCTCAACCCCACTCCTCCTCTGGGCTCTTGGCCTGACAGGTCACCTCACATCTGGCAGTAATGGGAAGATTCTGGGCCTTGCTGGGGCAGGGAAGTTACTCTCTCTGCACTATTGATAGTGAGTGCCAAACCTGAGTGCCATGGAGACTCTATTTTCTAGGTTGTAACCTAACCCACTGCAGGGCGAAACCTGAGTGGCATCACGTGTTCAGTGGGAGCAATTCAACCCCTGCTAAAGCTTCCTTTGCGTAGAGCTCTCCTTGTGATCCACCACTCCACCCTGAATACGCACAGG
Organism: Chelonoidis abingdonii; assembly: GCF_003597395.2. Lineage (NCBI taxonomy): Eukaryota > Metazoa > Chordata > Testudines > Testudinidae > Chelonoidis > Chelonoidis abingdonii. Next base: position 73,590,001 of record NC_133778.1, read on the forward strand.
AGCGGTGAAAAGCAAAATAATCCATAAATTGTACCCAGGAAAGTCTAATAAGCTTAGAGCAAGAGGAAGACTATAGGAACCCTGTTTTTCATAGTCTAATGATTGCTTAGCCATGCAGCATGGAGATCATTCAGTCTCCAAGCAACTGAGCACAGTTTGCCATGACCCAAAAATCCAACTGTGCTTGAAGTCAATAGCATTCCACATGACGCAAGGGAGGCAAAAGCCAGACCAACAGCTCTGTAACCTTTGCAAGGAACTGATTAAGCACGGAATGGGCAACATAAATCATCTTTGGATATTTCTTTCCACCATAAGAGGCTAGTCACATTGTGTGCGTCTAAAAAACACTCAGTGCCTGTGCCTATGCCCGTTTACAAAATGCAAATAAAACTGTAGGTTTAATTATTCAGCCAGAATGAATAAATGACAGATTAAAGAACAGAGCACATCCTGCAGTGGACTTGTGTTAAATAAGAACAGGTGATCCATACCAGCTCGCTTTTAATTTCCCATATAGCCCTGTCTTTGCCATTGTCTTTCTAACTTTCCCATCTAGAGGTGTGAACACTGTACATCCACATGTACCCAAACTGTCATGCAATATAACCATGGTTTGCTTTGAAATGGATATTATTCCTCTGTGGTCATGCTTGCAATGAAGAGGGGTTTGTAACTGACTCACCTTCCACAGTACCTGGCGATCCTGTTTTTCTGGTCAGTGGACAGAACTCAGGGGATGCAGTCTGAGGGGTTATTATAAATCTACTGCTCATATGAATAGAGGAAACAAATCCAAAGTGGCTACATTAGAGATGGAGGCAGAGAAGAGATTCATTTTAATTAGGCTTCCTCCTCCCACTGTAACTTGTCGCCTTCTCTTCTTCGAATGCATGTGAGACAGAAATAAATAATATCTAGTTCTTAAACAGCACTTTTCATCTGGAGCTCTCAAAGTGCTTTACAAAGGAGTTCTCTACCATTATCCCCATTTACCAGGGCTTTGGGGGTGGGGGAGAAGCTGAGGCACAGAGAGGAAATGACTAGAGCCCTGCAAACGTGCAGCTACCCGCTTTATAGCCACAGACCATGTTTGGGAATCACGGATCAGATGCGGATACAAATTTTGTAACCAAGAGGGCTCTAGAAAGGACTCTCCCAAAGGCACCCAGCATATAACGGAGGTGTCCTAACTGCCCCCTCTTCCCCCCCGACATGCTGTCTCCTGTGCATATGTAGCCGGCCCTCACCCCTTTGTGAGTTTGTTTACTAGGACTGGTTGACAGGTTTTTTGCTGGAATTTTTTTGGGCTGAAGTATGTTTTTTGGACTAAAGAGAAGTTTTTAAAAGGAGGTTTCTGGTTTTGTCAATTTTTTTTTTTACTGAAAAAAATCCAAAATAGGCTCTCTCTAGTTGTCATTAAAAAGGAAAAATTCTGCATTAAAAAAAAACAAACAAAAAACCACGAACAAAAAACTTTTTCCCCATGGGAAATAAAATACAAGCCCTGACCAGCTCTCGTATTTATAGTGGTGTTAACCAGGAGTGGTGATCTATTGATGTCAAGGGAGTTCAACTGGTGCAAGGTGAGAAGCAGAAATGTGGAGAAGGAATGGCCTGATGTTGAGAGCATTTTATCTAATTTTTTTCTCACAACTTTTTAGAGAGGAAAAACTACTTAGATCCGTATCAGGAACCCAGGCCCAGATCTTCAAAGGCATTTAGGTACCTAACTCCCACTGAAATCATTTCAATGGGAGTTAGGCACCTTAATACTTTTGAGGCTCTGGCCCCAGGTTCTTACAGTATCCCCACTTAAGCAGCAGCACAGTGCTATGAGGCTGTTGGCATCTCCATGCGTTTCAGTGAATGTTATGACCCTGGTCTTGCCAAGGAATCTGTGTGGGCCTAGCCCTTTGCAGACATGAGGCCTGGGGGGCGTGGGAGTACATTGCTCACACAGTTTTTCTTTTAATCCAAAATTGCTCATGTGAATTGAGTACTTTAAAAGTTGCCCGATCAGAGTGTGGTGCACTCTGTCCCCAGGGCAGGGACATGGCGGCAGAAGCAGTGAGGGTGCAAGCTTCTACCACGCCATCTTAGCAACATGCCTAAACCTGGAGCTAGACTGGCCACTTGAATGCTGAGATAGCTCATTTCGTTATAACAACAGACCTGAGCTGCATCTGAAGTGATAAACAAAACCCATCACCTCCACTCTGAGCAACCCAGTGCCTTGAAAAACAACCACTTCACAATTCACAGCTTATCAGTAGGGTTTAAGATTTTGTCATGGTTATTTTTAGTAAAAGTCAGGGACAGGTCACGGGCAATAAACAAACATTCATGGAAGCCTGTGACCTAACCCTGACTTTTACTAAAATAAAAGTGACAAAATGGGACTGAGGGGGAGATGAGAGCCCGAGCCCTGCTGTAGGAGGGGAAAGGAGGGGTAGCTTTCACTGTGACTGACAGCTCTGGGTTTCCACCGCAGTGTCTTGGAGCTCTGGGTCCTCTCACCAACCGTGTCGACTGAGAGCTGTGGGAGCCCCTGCCAGCTCCAGGCCTGCTTGCCCAGGGCTGAAGCGGAAAATGTCACAGATTCCGTGACTGTGAGTCCTCTGAGACATAAGTAAGGATAAGATTATTAGGCCTTGTCTATGCTGGTGCCAATGTATAGGGTATGTGTAGCTACATGTGGCAGTGAAAGGCTCTGTCAGGCAGGAGGCAATGGGGAAAGGCTCCCACTGCCTCCCTTCTACCAGATACTTCCCCTACTGCTGGAGCCTTTTCCTGTAGCAGAGAAAGTTTCCAGCAGTGATGAGGCAATGGGACACACTACACTGCTAAAAACAGCAGTGGAGACAGAGAGCACTGCTTGGGTGCGTAGAGAGCCGGGTAGGGTACCTACCCTAAAGTTCTGGAGTATCTTTACTCACCTAACCAGTGCCCCACCATTTACACTGCTATTTATACCACTGAAAGGGTGTGTGCTATGTATGTACTGCACAAATTGCCATAAATGTAGACATAGCCTTGGACATGTGACTACTACTGGGAATCACTTTCATTTAGAAATAGTTTGATTAACATAGTTTGTGCTGTGTCCTTCTTCCCTATTTTACTACTCTTGTACTTTAAATTAGGAGTTCATCTGTTCTGGCTTATTTCCCACCTTACAATCTTCCATGCTATTAGTTGTTTGCTGAAGAAATGATTAGGACATTTAAAAAAATCACTGGACTATAATTTCACGTATACAATGAACCAGATGTGACTCAAGATTCAGAGATCTTCCAGGAAGTATTCCCAGAAGTTTGGATTAAAATAACAACAACAAATTCCCCTAGAAACATTACATAAAAACCAGATTATTTCTAAACAGGATGGTCCTAAGGGTGGCAGATATGGAACTCTTTGTAGAAGGGACCTCATGGGATCAGATGTTAATATAAATTTGATTTAAAAACTACCTGGTAAATCACAGTAGAAAGGGATTCCACCAGGGATGCAACAGAGTCATCTCTAGTCTTTCTACACTTTAGGGTCATCATGGACTGTGGACTGGGTAACTTGCAGATTAATTGATACTGAGCCATTCACTTCTCTATGACAACAGCAGGGAAAGTATAAATTCCAAGGGTGAAATTCTGATCCCATTGAAGTCAATGGCAAAACTCCTTTTAACATCAAAAGGGCCAAGATTTCACTCTTAGGCTACCAGGCCACAACAGCTCAGCCACTGAGAAAACTATGTGACAGAAGAGAGAATTTTGGGCCAGATTTTCAACTGAAATATACTGCGCTAGCTCCACTGAAGTCAGTTGGCCCTTCCTATTCCACTGTGTAAAATATGGGAGTCCAGGAGAAATATTTCCTCATGTTTTCAGAAATAAACATTTTTTCATGAAAAAGCATTGAAAAAAAAAAATGAGGCCTGCAACCTAGGAGGAAGGACAACACCAGCTGAGACAGCATTACACTATTCAGCCCAGTAAAACAGCCTGGGACAGTTACCAGCCAAGGAACAATATCTACTAGTATATGATTTAAGAGAATACAATCTGGTTAGGAGTTTTCATTAGTTTTACTTACCTGTCCAAAAAATTTACTCACTTGTGGCAAGGAGAATTGTGCAAAGATGTGCTATGAAACAGCCTGGCCCCAAATCAAGAAACAAACAATAATGACAAATGGACACAGGGACAAATGCAAATAGGCAAGTTGGTGGAGCCCCTTCATGGGCACATCCTTTATGTTTCGTACAAGTATCAACAGCTTTCAGATACCCAGGGTTTCTGGCTTTCAAGCTTTGGTAACATTTTTATAGGTCGTCATGCCAAATAAGGTGTAACCAAATAGAACTGAGTATAGCCTGGGCTGGTGACAAATGAACATTTTGTTACTCTTACAGGTGCTTGGCAGCCCACGCTGAAATGAGCTGGTGGTCTCAGTCTGGTGGACGACTGTCCATTCTATTAAAAAAAACCCCACCACAATTAGCAGTGAGAGGTGCCAAGGACTGAATTTCAATTCCTCTCTCAATCTGAAGGATGGTCTCTCAGGACTACGGTCAAGACTTCTGTGAGGTGATGGAAGGCAGCTTGAATACCTGCACCTGCTCTGAGGGTCTGACCTCTTTCATCTCCATGCTGTCAATGGCTCACTAAAGTCACGAAGGGACAAATCCCACTTGAGTCAACAGCAAAACTCTGAAACGATGTCAAAGGCAGCAGGAAGGAAAAAAGAATAAGGAGATGGAGCCAATCCTCCCAAACTGAGAACGTGGATGGGGAGAACAAACCAATTAGCCATCTCCATATTGTGCAGTTACTGGTTTTGCAGGGTAAGTCAAGGGAGATTCCAGGAGCTACTTGGAATCCAAGAGCTGCTTCACATACACTTGGAAAGAGGAATGCAGCACCTAGTGTCTGTTTCCTCTAAATATGTCAGTACAGGTTTGTCTTAAAAACACCCAAGCCCGTTCCTTCCATTTGTAAATTACTTTAATTTAAATATTTTGAGGTTAAAATACCTTTTGAATCAGACATGCCCCCAAAATACAAAACAGAAACAGAACCAGAACCTCCTCACAGAGGGTAACCCCCCGCCCATTCTTTCGACACTGGAGTTTATGGACTGTGAGCTGGCTGCCCTCCAGGGTCTGACACAAGGTCTGGAGTGTGGAGAGCAGCTGGAATTCATTTTCTTTCTTCAAATCGATGCACTCTCATGTGAAGCTGCATTTTGGCATCTCCGTTTAAGAGAGAGAGTTCAGTGCAAAAGGAACTAACCCCAGCCGGGTTTCTTTCCAACCCAGTGCTCAAAGAGCAAAAAAAAAATAAAAAATAAAAATCCCTTCCCCTTCCCCCACACATACACACTCGACTGACTCTACCAAACAAAGGGTCATTCACGGCTGCTAGAAATGGGTCACATGGAGAAATGTTTGCAGATAAAACCAACACTTTAAACCCCCCCCCCCCCACTTTTTAAAACAAACACCAAGGAGCTGGGGATTGTTGACCTCTGAGAGTCCTGGTCCTGGATATTCCCTCCTCCTTGCCACACTTGCAATCCACTCTGCACCGCACGCAAACCAGGCCAAGCTCTAGCAGTTTGGCCACCACTCAAGTATGTCAGTGAGTCCAACCCCCCCGGCAAGTTCCTCGGTGTAAGGTCCACTGTTAGAAGCGTTACGGTGCAGTTAGGTGGTACAGTGCGTCTCGCGAGTGCTTTTTTAGTTCACATTAGGTCAGGTGGGGGTGCCAAGAGCCCCTGGGTCACAAAATCACACACTGCAGTTTGTGGGAGCCAGTCGCTCTGTCTCCTCGCCATTTGGTCTTCTTCTTCTGACTTTTCTCTGGGATCTGTTGCCTGTTTGGAGGAAAGAAAGAAGCAAACCTAGTGAACCATCCCTACTGTTTACGCTTATGGGTAGATAGATGATCTCTAGAGCGCTAGGAATCAGTCAGAAGAGACCCCACTCACTGACCCCTACAACAGGTGAACCTCTCCTCTTCCCTCCTGCACAAGGAGACAGAGGGCCAAAAGAAAGAAAGAACAAAAGGGACAGGACTCTGTCCATGAGAATTTAAATAGCTGCACTGTTAAAAGAGCCAGCACCTTGGCACAGCTCCTACTTACGCTGCCATACAGAGAGAGCGAGCGAGCGTTTGTTCAGGAACAAACTGTTTTTCCTGGGCTCAGACCAGCAGGCGCTGCATTTATCCAGGGCTCCCTCAATGTGTTTCTGGCCAGTTTCTTAGATTGCTAGTTCTTTGAGTCAGGGACAGTGTCCTCCTGGGTGCATGAGCAGCACCATACCCATGGTAGGCCCTCCTGGTACTCAAGAATAGTAATAATGCACCAGATCACTGCCAGCTGCCCCATTAGCGTACGGAGCTGAAGTTAATGAAGTTAGGAGTGAAGAACAGCCATCCATTTGGGATGGGGGAAGGGAAGCCTCTGTAGCAGCAGCTGCTAGGAAGAAGGAAGGGAAGTATTGTGGCTACAGCAAAGGTTACAAAAGGGGGTTAGGGTGACGTTGCCATGGCAGTGGATTGCAGAGCCACATTTGCGAGGAGATTTGCTGTTCTTACTCCTGCTAGAGGGAGCGTGACCGCTACTCCCCCTGCCCCCACCAGATGATTTACCATGTGAGTAGTTAGCCAGTATTCAAGGCGTAGGGGAGAGGAGCATGCACAACACATTAATGCTAATGGGAGTTATAATGGCTGAAGTGAGAAGGCAATATACCGGGTCCTGGTTAAAACACAACCCTTTCCTCTGCCCCTAACAGCAGGCTGGGCCCCCGTCATCTGGTAAATATGGTTAACCTAGTGTTCTGACATGCTGCATTATAGCTTACTCCACCACTGGGGAAACTGAGTTCTGAGCAAGGGACTACAGAGAAACAGAAATCAGGGGAGAAGGAAAGCCTGTTAAAGATTTACATCTGGCTGGAATTTCCCCCTAGTCAAATGAATTGATTTGGAATCAATTAGCATTGGGTTTTTTTAAAACCTGCTATTCAAATGCGTTCTGCCCTGGACTGATAAATAAAACAATTTTCCAATCTAAAGTGCTGAGTGGTCCAGAAGGAGAAAGTGGTCTGGGTCATCACCAGACACCAGCCCTTAGGAGGACACTCCAGGCAGCATGAAATCAAAGCAATCAGAAATGCACAGCTGGGATTCCCTCACTGCTGTATGCCACTGCAGCTCTCAATCATTTCATTCAGCAACTTCTGTGGGTGTTGGACAAGCAATATCTTTAATGCTCCTACAATTCCATTTGATTTACATTTCTGAGTCACTGAGGGCCTCCCAAATTCTCTAGGTTACACACTATCCAGAGTCACGTCATTTAGAAAAGGGGACTGACTGCTAAACAGGGCCAGATCCTCAGCTGGCATAAATGGACATAGCTCTGTCAACCACTAGATAGTTTTTCCTTAACACTAATGGGAGTTTACACCAGTTTATACCAGCTGAAGATCTGGTCCAGAGTTGCAGAATAAATAGGAGAAAGGAAGGCTGTGTAGTTAAATGCAGGACTAGGAGTCAGTGGGTTTGATTGCACAGACTGGCTGTGTGTTCTTGGCAACTCACAAAGGGCCGAACCATAGTCTCAGGAATAAATCAGATCTGTGTGTTGGGGATCTCTTTTTGCCATCTCCTCAGCTTGTTACATACTGAGCGCTAAAACAGAAAGGACAAGCTAGCCACACCAGATACGGAACACAGCCAGTGTTGGCAATTCTTGTGATTTGATCATGAGCCTTGAGATATTTGGTGTTTTTTCCCCCCTCAAAGCCCCAGTTCCTGGAGTCCTGATACTTATGTGAGAATCTTCGCTTTGGATTTGTTTTTAAAAATGCTACTAGCTCTTATGGTTGCAGAGAAAAGCATAAACATGAGATCCTAAAGGGCTCAAAGGCTAGAAAGCAAAAAAACTCCCTCAAAAACCAAACGCGCACACAAAAAATATTAAGCCGATCTTATGATGTGTGGAGCCTGATTCATGATTTTGAAATGCTTGGGGTTGCCAGTACTGCATAGCTAAAGGTAAGTGATTGGTCCTTGACTTCTTCCCCTCACCCCCAACCACAGTCTATTGAGATAAAATTTTGAAAGACATGTTTAGTGAGTTCTTTCCAGACAGGTATATCTTCAGAGAACGGACCAGACCTAAATCTATTGTTTAGAAGTATTATTAGGAAGCAAGGTAACATTAGCAGCATTATACAAAGCTGATTTCTGGAAGATGATCCCAGAGACAGAGAATTACCCCGTTCTCTGTTACAGTGGAAGAATGCTCCACGGCGAATTTACAGCAGAACAGAGGGCAGATCAGGAAGATCCCGATAGATCTACCTACCAGTTAGCTGCTGGTACCACCAACTATATGGATTGCCCCAGGCTTCTTCCAGCCAATCCCAGCACTTGGAAGAAAAATTGGGAATCAACCAAATGCAGCTCTACTCAGAAGGAGCACAACCATTGGCTGACAGTTGCCACGGTATCCATCAGAGTATGACTCATGGCCCAGGTCCTGTCAAGTGCTAGCCCCTTACGTTTGTGAAGCAATTTGGAGATAGGTGAAGAGCATTAGGAAGTTTTAAATGACATTTTCCTGACTACAGCTGAGCTAACAATTTGCGATAAGAAGTTTAACAGATGATTTTATCCTATTTCTGATTGTGGCTAATCCTTGATAGTCTTTCAACAGTCTTCTCAAAACAGTTCAGCAAAATGTAGTTCAATTGGCCAGCTAAGTCACGTGGCATCATTTCTATTCTTTAATTGAATGAATGCACAAATTTTTTTGATACTGAAGGCAGCAACACTGAACAGGTGTCTAATTTGGCTGGTGGAACCTTTATAACAACTACTGATGCACATGACTAAGGCTCTGGGGTCCATTTGGAGGCCTGGCACAAACAGAATATACATTTTCAAAATTTAGCTTGTTAACTGAGAACATTTGACCTGGAGTCACTGAGAAACAATATATAGGGAGACCCACCATACCAATTATTTTGCAGTGATTTTTCAGAATAGTATTGGATAGTGATAAGAGCTCAAATGTAATAAATACTAACGCCTAGCCTACTAATTACAAGGTACAGAATAGTTCAGAAACATCCAGGGACATTGCCAACTTATGTCTGTAACCCTCCAATGATTATCCGCCCACACCCTCTGTCTGCCAGCTTGACAGGATTTTGGAAGAGTGGGTAGCACCATCTGCTTTTGATGGATGCTGACTCGAAGCTGTGGTAAGATAAACACTACCTGAGAGGCATCTGTGAATAAATGCCTAACAAGTTTAATTGCTGGGGAAGCCAATTCTTCCACCTCATATGGGAAAACTATAGCTTCACCTGATAGCATTAGTTATTAACCTAATAGGTTTCTTTGACAGGGTAACAAGCCTTGTGGCTAGGGGGTAGAAGAGGTTGATATGGTATAACTTGACTTTAGTAAGGCTTTTGATTCTGTCTTGCATGACCTTCTCATAAACAAACTACGGAAATACAACCTAGATGGAGCTACTACAATGTGGGTGCATAACTCATTGCAAAACTGTTACCAGTGAGTAGCTATCAATAGTTCACAATCAACCTGGAAGGGCATATTAAGTGGGGTCCCAGAGGGATCAGTTCTGGGTCCAGTTCTGTTCAATAGCTTCATCAATGATTTAGAGGATGGCATAGAGTGTACACTTTTAAAGTTCTTGTACGATACCAAGCTGGAAGGGGTTGCAAGTTCTTTGGAGGATAGGATTAAAATTCAAAATCTGGAAAAACTAGTGAAATGGTCTGAAGTAAACAGGATGAAATTCAATAAAGGACAAAACACAGAGTACTCCACTTAGGAAGGAACAATAAGTTGTATGCATACAAAATGGGAAATGACTGCCTAGAAAGGAGGAGTACTGCGAAAGGGATCTGGGGGGTTATAGTGGATCACAAGCTAAATATATGTCAACATGTAACACTGTTGCAAAAACAGCCAACATCATTCTCGGATGTATTAGCAGGAGTATTGTAGGTAAGACACGAGAAGGAATTTTTCTGCTCTACTCCACACTGATTAGGTCTCAGCTGGAGTATTGTGTCCAGTTTTGGGCACCACATTTCAGGAAGGATGTGGACAAATTGGAGAAGGTCCAGAGAAGAGCAACAAACATGATTAAAGGTCTGGAAAATATGACCTATGAGGGAAAATTGAAAAAACTGGTTTATTTAATCTGGAGAAGAGTAGACAGAGGGGAGATGATAACAGTTTTCAAGTACATAAAAAATTATTACAAGGACGAGGGGGGAGAATCGTTCTTCTTAACCTCTGAGGACAGGACAAGAAGCAATGGACTTAAATTGCAGCAAGGGCAGTTGAGGTTGGACAAACACCTGTTAGGAAAATGTCTACACAATATTTAGTTCTGCTTTGAGTGCGGGAGAGTGAACTAGATGACCTCTCAAGATCCCTTCCAGTCCTATGATTATAGAAGAAAACTGTCTGCAGAAATACAGGTCATTGACATGGGGAAAAAACCACACTCAAACCTAAGGCCTTTAAAGATTCTGCAGGTGGCACAATTGGTGTCATAAAAAGAAGACAGAAACCAAATATTTTATAGAAGTTATCAGTGTTGGAGGTGGAAAACATACAAAGAAGTCCATATTCCAGATTGAGCAACTGAAGAACAGGGGTGAAATCCTGGGCAAAATTCCATTAATATCAGCTGAGCCAGGATTTCACCCAGGGTCAAACTGATTTGCCAAAGGCCACAGATGAAGTTTGTGGCAAGACTGGAAACAAAACCCTGCTCTCCAAGATGGAAGTCCTATGGCTTATCCAGTAGATCTCATTGTTTCTCATACAAATTGGGTTACATTTCACTACTTAGTGGGTAGAAAAAGTGAAATGTCACCTTCAGAATAGAAAATAGCCAATTCCTTCAAGTTTTGGCCACAAGAAAACCACCAGACATTGTAATCAAAATGACAGTGTAATGGAAATCCAAACAGTGCCATCCTCATTCACAGACTTACACTGATTCAGGAAGTCAGCAAACAAAAGCAGGGTCGAAACAGCTATAAGACTCTCCTGTACAGTATAACAGTTTATCTGCCTCTGTAATAATTTTGCTCAGCAAATGCCAGATGCTGTTATCTGTATTGTGTTTTGGACTATAAGTGAAACGGGGATCTTAGCCACTCATGACAGTTGAAAGTCCCCCCGCACTTCTCAGAATAGGTGCATTCTTACCAAAACCCTAGTGTTGTTGTCTGTTTGTGATGAAACTTCATCCTGGAGTTTCAGTTGGGTTACTCACCTACCCTACTTAAAAAGCTGCTCTGTGACATGCATGTGTGCTGCCAAACAGAAACAGAACACCCCAAAGCCCCCTGCCACAACAAAAGGTGGCTGCATTTCAGTGATGGGGATTTTTATATTATATACATACACATACCCCCCCCGTATTTTTATATTACAGCCCTCATGAGGTCAACTGAAACCAACGATATACACAAATGTGTGCGTCAGATTCCAGTGGATTAGGTCATATACAGGACTAAATGCTGCTTGCAGACCAGTCAGTCTGTAACTCTGGAGTTCATATCTTTGAGGTTCTACTGTAATATTATTTACACCACTGTCTAAAGTACTTTGGAGTACTGCCCTATAAGCAATGCTATGTATTAAATACAATGGGACCCTGGTTATCTAATCTAACTGGGAGGGGCCAGATCAGATAACCGAAAATCCAGATAAACTGGAGAATGGGTGGTAGGGCTCTGGTTGTCAGCCCTGGAGACTGGGACTCCTGCTGTTAACTTTGGTTAAATGGGGTTCTACTTTATATTACTTCAAAATTAAAAAACTCTCTCTGCGTTGGAAGTCACAGCTTAAACTGGGTGAAAGATGTAGTGGAGTTATGGAAATCAAAAGATTCCAAGCCTTAAAACAAGAAGGATACCTGGGAGAACCAGAAGCAAAATTTCAAAGACAGGTATGAGCCACACTCAAAAGATTACTGGCATCAAAACAGAGGTCAGAGTTAAGGATGCCTGGATGTGACCCATGATGTATGTGGAAGATTGGGTAGGGGAAATGAACAGTATGTCTGTGACTGTCTGCAGGAGAAGGTTATACATGTAGATATACTGTTTTAAAATTTTATTTTCTGATTTTTGCTCTGGTGTTCCATCTGACTTTCAGGAATACAATATTACGCCAGATACATAGTGTCAATTGGTATAACTCCATGGATGTCAATGGAGTTATGCTGATTTACATTAGCGGAGGATCTGGCCCACAGTTTTCGTATGCCAATATAGCATGTTGTTATTGATCACTAACGTAGTGTTTGGATGTATTGTAGGTGAATCCACTAGATTTTAAATTTTTTATATGCAGTTAGATCTCAAAATGTTTAGCACTGACAATGAAGATTTTATACCTTAAAAGAACTACATTTTGATAGCGACAAAGAGTCCTGTGGCACCTTCTAGACTAACAGAAGTATTGGAGCATAAGCTTTCATGGGTGAATGCCCATGTGTCTGACTCTGTCGCTTTTTACAGATCCAGGCTAACACGGCTACCCCTCTGATACTTGACACATTTTGATAGTTGTGTGCAGGTATGGAACAAGCAGCCCTAATAAAGAATAAAAGATCAGGTTCTTGGTTCCATGTGTTATAATGATTCATGAGCCTCCTGACAATGGAGGTTAATAGATGACTGAGTGAAGTGTTTTATGGCTCACCTGATTACTCTAACAAGATCATGGAAGGCTTTATCAACATTCAGAGGTGGGTCCTTCGCACTAGTTTCTATGTACGGGATCTGAAAGACAAAAGCTCAGCATAATAAATACTAGTAACACCTTATATGTGGACAATGAACCTCTCTCAAGTGACAACCAAAGGACTAGATGGAAAACAGAGGGTTCTCCTAGAATGACTAATGCAGAAGGACTGTACTGAATATATTTGGAGACACTTTCAGGTAGTCTCTTAGAACAACAAACTGTTTAATAAGGGTGTTCTCAACCATGGAATTCCTTGCCCCACTGAAGTCAATGGGAGCTTTGCCACTGATTTTAACGGAGTCAAGATTTCACCTTACATATAGAGATCACTTCACTCACCACTGAAATGAGCAAAGGGTGGAATGTAGCCTCTGTGTAACAACGTACAGCTGTGCTACACTGGAGTTTGGGGCACAAAGTGAAAGTTATATTCAAATGAAACTGCCAGGAGAAAGGCAGGTAAGTGAAATGTTGCCATGATATCAAGGTTAATTGGCAGAAAGGACACAAACACACTACAAAAGATCACCCCATCCTATAAAATGTGCAACATACAAAACAACTGGAAGCATAAAGTTCTAGAATTCTTTGGGGGGGGGGGAAGAGGGAAGTAATTGCAGAGTTTATTAGGAGAGATGTTCTTTTTCCCTGAGACGTACTTGAGGACATGAAGAGCACACAAACAAAGACAAACTATTTACCATGCCTGCCAGAAGTTTGTTAGAGATTGCTGAAAAACTAACACCTGCCAAAGATCACTTCCTTGCTACACTGCATTTTAAGGTCCTTGAATGAGGATCTCTAGAGTTACCTTTCAGGCTTAGAAAACCTTCTGTTCAGCTGACAGAGGTGGTCATTTTCTATTGGTAAAAGAGCCATATTTGTAACCCTGGCTTCTGATACTGAATGTGAAAATTCTGCATTTGCACATACAGCACCTTCCACACCACTGAAACTGAGCACAACACAGGAGCTGTATGTTCTGTTCTTGTTTAGGTTTACTGTCTCTCTGCTCTTCCACAAAAGCTTCTTCACAGAGGTGGGAATAAATATACCCTGAATAATTCACATTATGTTATCTTTAAAGTCCACTGGGGTGCAGCAAGTTCCATTAAGTCTTTTCCATGACTGTGGGCATTTAGAAGTGATTAACCTAGAATAATGGTGATTAACCTAGAATAATGGTGATTATAATCTTACTTGGGAGGCATTTCTGGAACCAAACTGCAGTAAGGATAACAGGGAACTGAGATATTGGGTCTGATTTATATGGGTTTTACATTATCATTAATGGACTTACACAGGGCCTGATTCTGATCTCAGACGGTTGTCAACCAGGAGTATCTCTAACTACCTTTTCTGCATTTTTATTTGGAGTGCATTCTGCCCATTTTACATGCCCATTTCACCCACCTGCAAATAACTTGCATTACATGACTTTATGATCACGTGTGCAGTGTAGCTGTAGCCATGCGGGTCCCAGGATATTAGAGAGGTCAGACGGGTGGGTGAGGTAATATCTTCTATTGTACCAACTTCTGCCCATGAGAGAGACCAGTTTTTGAGAAGCGCTGTGTGTGTGTCCCCGTGTGTGTGTGTGTGTGTGTGTCCCCGTGTGTGTGTGTGTGTGTGTGTCCCCGTTTCCAGATCTCATGAGCTTGTCTCTCTCACCAACAGTAATTGGTCCAATAAAAGATATTACCTTCACCCACCTTATCTCTCTAATGACTTTCTTATCATCAAACTCTGCTATAGTATGGTGTACAGAACTGGCCCCACTGGAAGTAACCTCTCTCTCTGCTACTTCCTTTGCCTTTTATTTGAAAATGTAATTGCAAGTGTTTAATTATAAAAGATAAGTGATCCAATTAAACTCCAAATGCGGAATGAATCCCATTCTGAATGCCTGTAATGGAACTTAAAAGCAGTGCAACTGCCAAAACAACATGCAAACAAAGAAACACCCACAAACTTACGTTATGTTTAGTTGCCATTTCTCTTCCTTGTTCCCGAGTGATTTTCCGCAAATGCATTAGATCAACTTTGTTGGCCACCAATATCATTGGAAAAGACTCTCTGCAAGAAAGCAATAGGAGGAGACTTTCAGTGTAAAATGTTCAGCGTAAGCTTCCTTTTTAAAGACTACCCCCATCTAGCATTTTCAGCTAGGAAGATGCAGCATGTAGGCATTTAGCAGATTAGCTATAATTAGGCTCAAAAGGATTCGATTTTTAAAATCGGTAAATATTGCTAAACATAGATTTCACTGTACACGCAAATGGATGAAAAATACTTTCTGTATATTTTGATCATCATCAATGAAAAACGCTGCCTGAGAATTTATTAGAGCCAAAATCCAGAGATTTAGATTACACATATAACAAATGGACTAGTGAATGAATAAACAGTGAAAATAGATATGATTTGTTGATTTAAGAATATTTACTTTGTACATTTTGATATGTGATATTGACAATTTTGTGTTAACTTTTGAATCTCAATGTCTCTGGTCATTAAATAATTATCAGCCTCCCTCCCCCTAATTTCCTGCAACTGTTAAAATTGAAAATTGAAAACAAGAAAAAAAAATGCTTAAAACCCAAAACTTCATGGAATTGTGAAAATTGATTATCTAAAAAAAGCCTAAAAATAAACATCAATATTATCTTGAAATTATAAAAGATAAAAATCAAATTCTGCCAAGCCTAGTTATAATTACAAGCAGGATCAAGCAATCATACATTATCACAAAAACAGGACTATTTATACATAACCTAGGCAAGATATTTTCCTTGGTAGTTAGTACATTACAAGTTGTACACATAAGCAGCTGATGTGCCTGTAAGTGATCAAAGCTGTTGTTTTCTTATAGTTTAAGAATAAGCTCCACGATCCAAGATTCCTGTCAGTTACACAACTTCAGTACTTAACTAACATTGGTCCATACGCATGGCAGAAAATTAGTGTAGATATCCAAAGACATTGTGATCAAGAGAAAATGGGCAGATTTCCAAGGTTTCTCATTATGGCTTCTGATTAGTTTCACTCAAGCCATGTCTCAGAACTATGCTCGCAAATGAAAGCTGGAGGGAAATGATGTGATGTCCATATGGCAACATTATTTTGGGGGGCGGGGGGACAGAGGAACATACTGGGAATATTTTCGTGGCTGAGAACAAATTGGTTTTGATACACACACTTATTGTGAGGTACCAAAAATATGCTGAAGGCCTATTTGGAATATTCTCTATTCAGAAGCTGGTGGACTACAGGAACAATACTATACCTAGTGCCTCCTGCCTCTAAAAATACAAGGGAATGAACTACTATCCTTAAGTATCAAAAGTTGTCTAACTTTACAATAATTGCTCTAGTCTAAGTAACAGTCTACAGACACTTCTATGACAAAAACTGGGCTAAATCCTGACCTGGTGTAAATCAGCATAGATCCACTGAAGTCAATGGAACTATGCCAGTGTACACCAGCTGAGGATCTGGCCATGTGTCTTTTAGGTCCTGCCCCCCAAAACAGTCATGACTGGTCATTAATGCTAGTATTCTACTGAGCAAGACTCTCCCATGAATTTTTACCCACCAGGCCCTATGTACATCCAACTAGTTTTGAAACTGCTAAATAAGATGAAATGGTTTTTACTATTTTACTGTAAAACAATTGATTTTCCTCAACTCTCTTTCTTCTTGGAAAAAAAAAAATATCATGGGCAGCATTTTTTCTTCTACTTTCTAAAATTATGATTTCTATATTTATGGCTCTGTCATTGCAAGACTATTGGCCATGACAAGTAGCAAGCCTTACTTATTTGTATAAAAACTTTTGACTGGAGTTACTTTAAGTTCAAATGAATTTGCAGCATCTGTTTCCATGTCTTTTTTTTCCACTGAGACAGAGAAGGACTCCGTCTTTTCTCTGATATACTGCTTCAAAACTGTGGCTGGAGATACACTGAACACAGGATTTTGAGTTTCCATTTACTCTTACAGTTAATTATGATAATGTGGATTTAATTAAATGTCTGAGCAATAATGGATCTTGATTCTATGTCTATTCTAGGGTAAATGCTTTGCTCTCTTCAATGATCCATTCTTCTCTGGCTGGCAGCACAGTGGTAGAAACAGACTAAATTTGGACAGTATGTAATTTGCCTTGTTTACGTCAGAAATAAAACTCTGGACATTGTTCCCTGTAGTGAGTTGTATGATTGCTAGTCGAACAGGGCAAATGCAGCCATTAACTACACAAAACAGTTAAATGTACTGAAAAAAGCACTGTCTTTTAAACAACTCGTCCAAAGCAGGAAACCTCTTGGATGTCAAACCTCCAAAAATAAATGTTTAAGGGGGACTGTCATGGTATAATTCCCCACTCTGAACCTTAGCGTCCAAAAGATGGGGTACCAGCATGAATTTCTCTAAGCTCAATTACCAGCTTAGTACTTGTAGCACTGCCACCAACCAGGAATTCCAGTGCCTGGTACACTCTGGTCCCCCCGCCAAAACCATGCCCAGGGACCCCCAAGACCTCTGGATCTTACCACAAGGAAAGAAAACCTTTCCCCCCTACCGTTGCCTCTCCCAGGCTTCCCCTCCCTGGGTCACCCGGAAGATCACGTGTGCAACTCCTGAATCACAAAACAGAGGAAATTCACCTTCCCCTCCTCGCTTTCCCCTCTGCAGACGCTCCCGAGAGGAAGTAACCTGACACAGAGAGAAAATTAATCTCTCTCCCCTTCCCCTTTCCCCACCATTCGTGATCAGACCATCCTCGGGTCCACCAGAATAAAAAGACACCACATAGGTTCTTAAACAGAAAAGTAATAAAGAGAGGAAAAGGAGATATTTTGGAAAGTTTAAGAGGATAGGTACACGGGGCTTGTCAGCTATAGACACTCGGAAATAAGCTCTCCCACTAGGAGAAGCAAGTACAAATAAAATCTTTAGCAAATACAAATTGGAACTCGCGCAAAATCAACACTCCGAAATAAAGAAAACAAACACAAGCCTAATGCTTAAGCTGGCCTAGTACAGCCACTATTGAACTGAGCCACCTGAATGATAGAGTAGTGATCGAGAGAAAACTGGCTGCGTTTCGGAGGGCTCCCTCTTCCGAGCCTCCAGAGGAACACCTCACAAAACTAACAGTCACACACGAACTTCTCCCCAAGGATGGAAAGTCGTCCCGTATTGTGCCTGATCAGGGGAGCCAGGCTTACTGAACTTGTTAACCCTTAACAGTCAAAAGAGATATAAAGTACTTCTGTTCTATTAACTCCTACTATCTGTTTATGACAGGGACATATGATTGTTAAGATGAAAACACAGTCCAGTTCTGTTCTCAGTTACATTGGTATGAATCTGGAGTAACTACTGAGCTCAGTTCAGAATTCAGTGCCATGTAGTATGAAAAATGCTTTACCCAGGCTGCTAAAAGAGTGTTGGCTAATTAAAATGATTCCAGCTTTTAAATCAGCTAACTTTACTTTTTATCATTTGAACTGTTTGTTTACTTTATGCACTTCACTCAGGTTAAGCTGGAAAAGGAGAACATTTTTCTTCCTAGTCAATTACACTTCCCAGTTCTCATACACAAGCTGTTGGGTTTGAGTTAACAACATGGCTGAAGGGGCAGAGGGAGGGGGCGAAAAAGAGAGGAAAGTTTCATATCAAAACCAAAAGGGTGACCCATTTTCATTGAATGTAATTAGATAAAACGCATCTCTATTCATAACAGGTTATAAAACCCTGTCTTGTTCTCTCTCAACTTACAAAGACTTCATTGTCGACCTAGCTTAGGCTCAGGTTTTAAAAGAACATGGTAGATACGGAGAAAATCCCACTTCTATATCTAGGAGGCAAAATGAAACGATTGCTATTTATGTTCATGTAGATGCAGTAAAAGGGTAGCTTTTCCTTCATTTCCCTCTCTTGTGGGCTGGGTTGTTGGACGCTTCAGTGGAAAAGCATTCCAGCAGTAAACCTCTTGTAAGTCCACCCCTCCTTTTGGGGAGTTATTCAGAGACAAAAAGCCAGCAACAAGGACTGACTCCCTCTGGCAACTTCTCTTGAGGGCTCCCTTGATTAAAAAAAAATTAGGAATGGAAAAATTAAGTGCTTTAAAGCTGCAGGGATGCATGATCTAAATTCACACTCCACACAGTGAAAATGGAAAACACTTATGTGGTAGGATGGAGAAGAGTGAATTATTAACAAGACCCCGTGAGCTTCCTCTCTGATCTTTCTGAAGTATTGGCTTACCACTGGTTTAGCACTCTAATATTGCCTTTTCTCTTTTATTCACAAATATTAGACAACTGAACTATCCACCCCACGTAAATCTTCCATCAACCATTCATTCCCAAAGTGTGGGATCATTGTCCAGGATGGGTTGTAGATCTCTGATGATGTGTTGGAGGGGTTTTAGCTGAGGGCTGTATGTGATGGCCAGTGGAGTCCTGTTGGTTTCTTTCTTGGATTTGTCTTGCAGTAGGAGGCTTCTGGGTACACGTCTGGCTCTGTTGATCTGTTTCACAGAGCTCAGCAGCCAGTTGTGCTGTGGCATCATCAGGTATACTGTTCCTGAGAGCTTGTATTAATCCTGTGGCACCTTATAGACTAACAGACGTTTTGGAGCGTGAGCTTGTATTAATGGCTTTTATTAATCCTGGTGCCACAGGATTAATACAAGCTGTCAGGAACAGTATCTCTGATGATGCCACAGCACAACTGGCTGCGGAGCTCTGTGAAACAGATCAACAGAGCCAGACGTGTACCCAGAAGCCTCCTACTGCAAGACAAACCCAAGAAAGAAACCATCACATACAGCCCCCAGCTAAAACCCCTCCAACGCATCATCAGAGATCTACAATCCATCCTGGACAATGATCCCACACCTTCAGATCCAGACTAACACGGCTACCCCTCTGATACTTGACATTCATTCCCAGACACCTAAATGCAAGTACACAGAGATGCTGTTCAAATAATAAATAAATAAATAAATAAATAAATAAATTCCACCTAGCTCTCAGTGCTTTCCATCTATAGATCACAAAGCACTTGGCAAAGGGGGGTTAAGTGACTTTACTCCATTTTATGGATCTGGAAACTGAGGCATAGAGTGGGGTAGTGACTTGCCCACGGCCAGTGGCAGAGCTAGGACTAGAACCCAGGTCTTATGAATCTCAGTGCAGTGCTCTACCTGCTGGATCATAATGTCTCCAAAGCAGCAAGGGCTTGCGTTAAGGGAGCTCTTTCCTCCCGTGCACTCACCTGTCTTTGACTCGGAGAATCAGTTGGTGGAACCTGTCCACGTGTTCAAAGCTGGCTTTGTCCGTGACTGAATAAACTATAAGGAACCCGTCCCCTGTCCGCATGTATTGCTCCCGCATAGCGCTGAACTCCTCTTGTCCCGCAGTGTCTAGAACTAGTATAGGGGAGAAGATTGTTAGTCATTCTGCTGGCATTGCCATCACTACATTACATCTTTCTTCACGTTCCTACCTTCACTGAGATGACTGTCGGGATCCGACAGGTGCCATTCAAGGCTATTGGTTTGCTTCCTTGGTTAAATCAAGTAGAAGGTTTGGTTGGGGAAATCACAGAACATTACTAGCCACACGAGCTAGTCAAGTGAGAAGTGCTATCACCTCCCACACCCCCAATCATTGGGCCATTGCTAGCTAACCTTCATTGTGCCATTTCCTTCGCTACACCTGTCACCCCTACACAGGATTAGATGGCTTCCACCAAAGCAACAAGCATCTGTTGCTGCCAAGAGCAGGATACTGAATTAGGTGCATCAGCCCTCTGACAGGTCATGGCTAACATCCTCAATTTCTGCCTTGCCAATCTCACTGTTTCCCCAAACAGGAGACTAGGCAGACAGCAGTTCAGATGACTTGGCAACTCCATTAGTCAGCTGACCACATGGAGCTGGGCCACACCTTGGAATAATTACTTTTTGTTTACAGTTCTCGTCCAAGACCAAAAATTATTTTGCACAGTTCTTTGCTCCCGGCCAAAGGAGGAGAGCCACAGGGCCACTCCTAAACATATCACCCTAAAGCCACTAGCTGGTTAGGAAAGATGGTCAAGTTTTAAGTGACCTCCTTGTCGGCAGTTCAGTCTGCAGTCTAGTCAGGCTTCTGTAAGCGTGCTTATATCCTGCATCTGTCAGTGATGCAGTTTAGCAATCTGTCACCCGTACCACACCCCACCAGACCACCACTATCAGAGTAGCAACCACGCTGGGCAGTGACTGCTGTGCTCCGGCTCCATGCTGGCTCCAGTGGGTTAGTCCCCTCTTATTGTCCCTGTAATTCATTCTGTCATACCACTCTATGCAGCTGGGGTCCTAGTAAGCTACGTCAGGAGCTAGAGCAGGGGGAAATGACAGCTGTATTCTAGATAAACACTGAACATAGATCCTTAAGGGGTGTGGCGATTCTCCATCACAGGGTTAAATCAATCATCAGGTTTTAAGTTGGGGGGGGGGGGGGGGAAGTGTCCTATGAGGGCATATTGAGAAGGATCTTGGAAATGTTTCATTTTAGTTTAGTGCACTATGCAGGGATCATCTGTAAGGGGGAGAAATGTAGGGCTAGAAGGAATCTAAGGAAGTCATCTAGCCCATCCCTCTGTGCTGAGGCAGGATTAAGAATACCTAGACCACCCCTGACATGTGTTTGTTTTACCAGTTCTTAAAAAAACCTCCAACAAGGGGGATTCCCCACTCCGCCTAAGTAACCTGTTCCAGTAATTCAACCATCCTTATAATTAGAAAGTTGTTCCTAATATCCAACCGAAATCTCCTTTGTCACAAACCCTCAACTTCTTGCTCTATCTATGGTGAACTATGAGTGTCTTTCACATAAATCGATATACCCTAAGAACGCTGGAGGAACGGAGCCATGAGCGTCAACCTTTGTCTTGTCCTTCTTCAGTCAGTCATTCTACACTGCCTGTTTCACAGTGAAATACTGGAGATTCTTAATGTTTTATTACCAGTGCTGAAGGCTTAGTTTGCCAGTCAAACCCATCGTGCAGGGGAACAAGGGTGGAAGGAAGGCATGAGAAGAAACACAGGAAGTCATGGAGGTCAAGGGCTTAATAAATCTCCAGTCTCTTGTAGAATCTTATTAAGAATGGCCAGAATTACGGGTAATAAACATTTCAGAAGGGATATAAAAATGTCGCAATTGGCTTGGGCCCTGAAGCACAAACTATTAGACATCAGGATGAGGGGGCTGGGTTATCTCATGCTGGCTTACTGCAGGATTCTTACAGCCTTCCTCCAATGCATCCTGTGCTGGCTCCTCTCAGAGGCAGCCTAGGGGACCTCAGGTCTGATGCACTCCTATGGGTTCAGACAGCCAAATCTGCACACACAGATTCGCTTCCGAAGGCAGCAGGAATGCCCCAAAATGGTGACCTTTGAAGTCATGGAAAATGAGAGGAAGCAGATGGGTAGCAGCTAACATGGTATCCTCCAAGCAGAAATGAGAACAAAGTGGGATATTAGCTATTCAAATGAGCAGGGAAGGTACTCAGTTAGAAAAGTAAAGCGGAGAGCTGGGGCAACTAGACACGTTGCCTATCAGCGTTTGCTGCCCACATACGCACCAGAAAAGGAAGCATCGGGCCATAAGCAATCTACTGACTAGACTGAGGGTGCTTGACATGGGGTCACAAACCTGCACAACAAGAGAACCCTAACAAGGCACTCCTTGTTTGCATCAGATGTTGAGGCTGCCTTGGTTTCTAGAGGATAAGCACCCTGGAACTGCTTCAGTCCTGGTGGTCCCTGCAGAGTCAGCATCAGTAGCCAGCCATGCCAACCTGCCAAACATATCACCTGTAGAAGTGTGCTCTGCTATCTGCCCCTGTGCATTAGGCCTTCATATTAAGGAAAAAAGTGATTGGTGAAAGCTTTTGGAGATCATAGGTATTGTTTTGAGAGAACTTCTAAAACCTCACATCACGGGGCCTACCTGCTCCCAGCCCCAGCATGCAGGCCCTTTGCTACTCCCATGTTATCTGTCTAATACAGCTGCCCCTGAAACTGAAGGACTCATTCCTGATCCACATAAGGAATGAAAACCTGGACCTAGTAAACATCTCCTCCCCCTCCTCTACAACCTTGGAAGGGTGCAGGCTTGTCCTTTAGTGCAAGTTACAGTGAGAGACAACCTGGGCTACTTTATGTCTCATCAATTTCCATGCCTCGGGCTGAAGCGCATGGAGCCAAGAAAATGAGTACGGGGGGAAGAGGATGGGAGAACCTTCATCCCTCCACACATTCTTTGTACCCATGAACAAGGACCAGCTACAATTGGATGGGGGTGTGGGGGCAGACTACACACAGAGAAGGCGATGCCACAGTCCCAATCCCACACCAGCCAGTATCTCTGGTGGGGCAGGGACGAGCTGTACCCTGGAGTCATCCTCCACTGCACTCCCTCCCCTAGAGTCCTTGGGAGAATTCTGGCTGAGTCAGCTAGAATCCCTTCCCGAGGGCTCTTACTGCAGCATGGCCCTCCATCCGAAATGGGCTGCAGCTTCAATCTGTAACCTCAGATCAAAGGCTTGCCACATCCTATGGTTTTTCCTGTGGAATTCTTCAGCCCTTCTGGTGTTTGCTGTGCCCTGTCTGTCTTGTGCACGACTTACGGAGTACGCTGTTCAGGCAGGGATGCCTTGTGTCTCACTCTCTATTGCAGCACACCATACTGCAGACTAGCCTGGTTAGAGAAATATTTCCCTTGCTCTCCAAGAGCTCAAGCCTTCCATGAGACACAAACATTTCTACAGCCTCCCCTCCGGAGCGCCCTCTCCTCCCTAGTTATGGAATCAGCGAGCATTACGGTCTCCAGTTACTACTCCCTTGGGGCAGCATGGAACACCAGACTCTGATATCACAGGGGTGGGCTCCTGCCTCACTTGGACCTTTGCCACCATTGACAGAGTTGCTGAGTCAGCAGCTTCTATTTAAATGGCTTTTGGTCACGGTGTTCATAGAACGGCGAGTGAGCATTCCAATTGTAAAACAGCATCTGGAACCAGATCAAAACATTTTGGGTCCCTGCACACCATGGAACTGGAGGCCTCCTCCATCTTTACTCAACTTGGCCCAGACAACTCCCCTGTCATGACAGAGGAGCAGCCAGGCCACACCTGAGCAGTACTGTGATCCCATGCACCAGATCGCAACACCACTCACTCAAATTTGGCCCAGCCGCCCCTCGGGACAAAATTTGAGTGAGTGGTGTTATGACCTAATGCACAGAGGCACAGTACTGCTCAGATGTGGCCTGTCGTAGTGCCACCCTCCCAAACCTGATGGTCAGGGCCCCTGCTGAGCATGTACATTGGTTAAACCAGGCCAGGACACAATTAAACCATAAAACAGAAAGGAATGAAGGTTCAGTACATCTTAGATTGTGTGAATAGTTAAGGGTCATGTAATTGAATGGCAAGAGCCTCAGTTTAATTTCTAGCAGATTCCTTTAGAATATAAAAAGGTGTTCAGTGCTACGTAAACTGAGAAAGATGATATACCAGGTAGCCATATGTTCTAGATAGAATTTACACTCCTCACATGTTTTTCCAACATTGATGGGTCCAGTAATAGGAACTGCTGAAGTACAAAAATCTATAATTGCCACCTCCTATTATGAACACTTTTTTGAAGACCAGAAAGTCTTGTACAAGCAGGATTCTCTCTCACTGGTGTAGTTCTTCCCAGGGGAATCTGTCCTTACAGCCATGACAATGTCCCTTACTCTTGCAAGAGGCATGAAGCAGAGACTCCTCAGGCTTAGTGGTTTTGGGCTCTGCTTTGAGCGTGTGCTCAGAGGCCATCATACAGAGGGGTCTCCCCAGCCTGGATCTGACTGGTGTCTCAGGGCATTTTCCATGAAGTGTTTCCATGGGTGAAACTCTTGTCCCTTATAGGTTCAGGGAGAGGAGGAGTAACAAATGCTGCACTTGGCAGTGCTGGGCACCTTCTCAAGGCCATGCTGGCATTAGTTGCAGATGGAAAAAGGAGCATGGGTAGGACAAACAGTCATTGAACTCCAGGATTCTGGGCATAGTCCTTCTCCTTGGGGAGAAGCTCCCCAAGGCGGGGGAAGACTCAAACGAACTAGACTATAAAAAAACACTGAAACTACTTAAACACTAAGAATAATAAAACTACATTTGCCGATTCTGAAGATTGCTATAGACACAGAAGAGTCTGACTCAGGCTACATGCTGGTCAGAAGGAAGTATAGAGGCGTTGATTTGCACCTCCACTTATGCACTCTGTACAGAGCATTGTGGGGAGGAGTAGCTCAGTGGTTTGAGCACTGGCCTGCTAAACCCAGGATTGTGAGCTCAATCCTTGAGGGGACCCCTTAAGGATCTGGGGCCCTTCCAGTTCTATCAGATAGGCATATCTCCACTATGAGTTAGAAATCTGTGGTCTCAGGTACATGCAGCACATACGCACTCACGGTGGAATACACCAAGGTATCAGCACTTGAATAAAGTTTCCTCCCATTTTACCTATGGTTAAAGTGAGGCACAGAGTGGTTAAAAACAATCCTTCAAGGCCCAGGCTGCTTACCATCTCCTTGGCAACACTTGGTATGTTGAAGGATTAGCGCCTCAGTGAATCCGTAGCAGAACTTGGAAACGGAATCCAGGAACACAGTCTTGTTGCCAAGAACTTGCTCTGACCAATAGACATGGCTTTCAACAGACCATTAAAAGCTAACTTTTTGAAGAGCTGTCTACTGGGCTACCATCCATCTTTTTAAAAGGCAGAGCATTGCTTGACTGGGCCTCAGTTCCCTACACATAAACCTAGGCTAACGGCACTTTCCTGTCTCACATGTGTCGTGGCCATAAAAAACATTAAAGACAGTGAGGTGACAACAAACTATGGCTACTCAGAGACTAATCCAATACAAAAATGATTTTTTTGAACACTCATTTTGTTTTTGAGTTAAACATTTCCTTACAGCACCATATTATGCTGGAGAACCCGAAGGAAAAATAGACAAAAAGCAAATACCAATTCTGTTCTTAAAAGAAGGACGCTGTCAGGTTAAAAAACATTAAGAAAAAAATCTTTAACAATATGACAAAACTCGTTAGATTACTGAAAACCTACTTGCCCACAATGTATGCTTTCCCCAGCACCCTGCATTCCCCTTAGTTCAGACAATAAAAATATTGACCTGTCAGTTTCATTCACATCTTGTCTATTTCTCCTTCAGGGTTATCCCATGCTTACAATTTCCTTGCAGCATTGTGTTACGTTAAGTGTAAATCTAAAACAAAATGACTATTAGAAAATTAAAGCATTTTTAGTAATAGATTTTGTACAACTTTTTGGTGTAGTTTAACCCCTTTGTGGGTTCCCCCCCCCACTTAAAGTTTTGGGCACAAAATATACTCCAACCACCCACATTTTTTTGCTTCTGATTAACAATATACTTTGTTTAGAGGCAAAGGGCTTAAGCCTACAACTCATACTCTTATCAATGGTCCTTACTGATTCAAAAATCCCCATTGACCTTAATGGGGCTTATCCGGAGGCACTGAGGTCAATAGTGCTATTCTTCCAAGTAAGAGTTTGCTCAGGCTGGGGTTTTCAGATGAGCCTAAGGGATTTATGCTTTCAATGGAAATTGAGTACTTAGGTTCTTCTCAAATTCCCAGTCTTGGTGTTGCATAAGGCCTGTCTAGACAGAAATAAGACGTAGAGATACACTGATTATAGGATTTCTTCTCTTTTAAATCTGCAGTTAAGATTTTCCTCTCATTTGGCAACACATATTGCTGACATTGAAGTCACAACATTGACCTGGACACCAGGGAGCAGTGATTTCCCCCACCCCATCTAGCGAGAATTGAAATCTGACTCAAGATACGCAAAGAAGAACTTCCTGCTGAGTAACTCAGTTCTAACAGGCTTGGTGAATGGGGAACCAAGGGGGTATATCAAGCAAAGGAAGATTTCGGGTGAATAGCGAGAAGAGAGATTACTCAATGGTGACACCCATTCGGCAGGGGAGCAGTCACTCAGTGGAGTGGTGGAATCCCTACTAGATAGAGCAATCACACATCAGCTGTGGAATAGACTAGAGGCCTGATCCTGGCCTACAAAGACCGATGCATGTGCTTACTTTAACTTACCTAAGTAGCCCCATTGACTTCAATACAGCTACTTTGCGTGAGTGAAGTTATGCATAAGCATTAGTCTTTGCAGGCTTTAGGTCAAGCAAATGGGTGGTTTCATTCCCTAAGCTTGTATGGCTCCATTTTAATCAGCTCAGCTGGTAGATATCCCTATGACAGAGCCTTCTGAATGGCAGGGGGTGCTGGGTTTAAAACTTGGCTGCAGCAACTGCAAGATACACACAAAATTTCATCCCTAGAGTAGTTCAGGGACTTTAGTGGAATTACACTAGGACTGAATCTAGGCTCCAAATGGAGTGAAATATATTGAATCCACGATTTGGTCCATTAGCCAGAGAACGTGGACCTGGTTGAGCTTTTTGGAGCATATGCCCACAGGCATAACTCCCATTAATATATCTGTGGGAAGGACGTGGTAAACACTTGCAGAGTTGATGGTAAGTAACACTTATATTTAATATTATTCAGTGTTCCTTATTTAGTGTAAACTAAAGTTAGATCTGACCCAGATAACCACATCTGAACCTTCTGGGAGGTGTGTAGGGGTGTGGAGTGGTGATGGGGGGGGAGGGAAAGAGTTTAGTTCTGAATCTGAACTCCACATCTTGGGCCCATCTCCAGTGAAAACTAACTCACTGTACCAGTTTTCACAATGAATTTGCCTTTGGCCGAGTCAGCTTTCTGTTGCTCCCATCCTGCTCTTATCATGTGATAGTTTTCTGCAGGGGAAAGCCATGCAATGAGGAAACACTTGGGCCTTTATGAGCCTCTGCATTGTGCTCTAACTAAACACACAGATGTTGTAACATGGAAAAACACAAGTACTTGAATTCTTGCCCTTTCTTTAGGGGAAAGAAAAGGGCCTTTACGAAGACAGAGAAGCTCTTTAAAGAACAGCTTCCATTTCAACAAACAGAGTAAAGAGCCGATTAGTAAAAAAGGGCCTTTTCTCTGACAAATAGGCATGAATTCAAAGACTTGCGTTTTCCATGTTGCAACATTGACATTTTCCTGGCAGAAAGACAAAAATAAAATAAGCCTCTTAGAAGGTCACAAGCCCCCAAGCAATAAAAGCAGCAGCTTAAGCTAAAATTTAGCTCATTCGGTGAAACTACCTGATTAAAAAACAACCACCACCAGGCAAGACTGAAGGAGCCTGAAGATACCCCCAACCTTTCACCTTCTGGTCAGACAATTCCCAAGCTTCTTTAGTGGAAAAAGCAGACAGTCAAACGCAAGTGGTCTTAGGACCAGCAGCAACATCCTGCCTCACAGTGAGAAATCTCAGGATCTCTGTTCTGCTTTGCAAGCGCACATGCACATGGCCAGGAGAACTGTCTGCAGTTATTTCAAGGGTTTAAGCACACAGGATGGAGTGGGATTATGTAGGGCCTGATCCAAGTCTATTGGAGTCTTTCCATTGACTTGATGGGTTTGGATCCAGCTCCTAGGTTAGTATGCACAAAGATAACAACTAGGAGCAAAAAGGCATGACCTAAAAAGAAAAAAAAAACAAAACCTGAATATCAGGAAAAATCTTCCTTCTAGTACGTGCTGCTAGAAAGATTGGAATAACCTCGTGTCAGGGTTCCCTCCCCACTCTAAACTCTAGGGTACAGATGTGGGGACCTGCATGAACGACCCCCTAAGCTTATTTGTACCAGCTTAGGTTAAAGACTTCTAAGGCACAAATTCCTTCCTTGCCCCTGGTATCGCTGCCACCACCAAATGATTTAAACAAACATCCAGGGAGGGCTACTTGGAGCCATACCTCCCCCAAAATATCCCCCCAAACCCATACACTCCCTTTCTTGGGGAAGCTTGAGAATAAATATTCTAACCAATTGGTTACAAAGTGAGCACAGATCAACCCTCCTGAGTCTCTAGGACACTGAAAAACAATCAGGTTCTTAAAATAAAAGTTTATTTAAAAAATAAAAATAAATAAATAAAAAAACCAAACACAAAACAAAAACACAACCATAAAAGAATCTCCTGTGTAAAATCAGGATGGAAGATAACAAAAAGATTCCGAACAGAGGATTTCCCCTCTAGGGGAAATTTTAAAGTTACAAAAACAGGGATAAACCTCCCTCTTAGCACAGGGAAGATTCACAAGCTAAAACAAAAGATAATCTAATGTATTTCCTTGGTATTACTTACTATTTCTGTAATATTAGATTCTTAGTTCAGATATGGCTTAGGGAGATGTATTTTCCATGCCCTGGCTCCTCATTGACCCAGAGAGAACAAAACACACACAAAACCAAAAAACCTTCCCTCACAGATTTGAAAGCATCTCCTCCTCTTATTGGTCCTTTTGGTCAGGTGCCAACCAGGTTATCTGAGCTTCTTAACCTTTTACAGGTAAAGGAGAGATTAACCCTTTACAGGGTTAGGAGGGATTTTATGCCACCCTTGGCTGTATATTTATGACACCTCATAACTGGGAGGTCCCAAAAGGTGAGGCACTTAAAACTAGAGTGCACAACCACTAGAGAATGCAGGGTTCACCACACACTGGCCCCCAGGGAATGGGTCACTTTCACTAACTGGTTTAGCAATCAGGAGACCGAGCACAGAATTGGAGTTTATGTGGGTCTTCAGAAACAAAACACACACGTGTATAATAGTATTGCCCAGGAAACAAAGGCATACAGTAGCTTCTGCACCCAAAACGTGTAGGCAACAGTTACCAGCTTTGCCTCCTTACCCCAGTCCAAAATTTTACAGAGGATCGGATCCTCAGCTGGTGGAATTTAGTATAGATCCAAAGTCAATACAGTTACACCTCTTTACACCAGCTGAGAATGTAGCCCAGGGAGCCTACAAAGGGTGCACACAAGTCAATCATGACAAGTTAGGTCCAGCAATGTGCCAACCAAACCTTCATCTTGTCGGCGAAACAAGGCTATTTTGGATTCCCCCATTTCCCTGTGTGTGGCTTGAGCCCCTAGGAATTTTAGCCTTGTGAAAGTATTCCATGGTGGCTCCACATACAGAATAATAATTCCAGACTAGCATTTAACAGTCATAGAAAAATAAATCCTCTGCTGGTTACCTCTCTTTCTGTACACAGGCTGAATTAGTAAGAAAAAAAGCCGTGATTGAAACTCACTTAAAGATACAGCTAAGCAAATCAGATTAACTCAGGGAGCTATTTAAAATTCTAACCTGCAACTTGTGCTTGTACACTATGTGTGATTGCATCTAACCCGGTATGATATGGCCACTTTGACCTCACAGGACAGCAGGAAATAATGAAAATAGCTGAGTGCAGAGACAATGGAGCCTGCAATCATAAAACATCCCTAAGGAGACAGCATTCTATAATTCACAGTTAGCACTTGCCTTTAGGGGCATGTCCCTTATTTAATAAAGCACTCTATAGTATTCACCAGCAATGTGCCCCAAACGCTGCAGGGACAGTCCTGCAAGCTGGATTGGTTAGGATCATTAATAATTATCTTTGCACTTTTGTAGCAGCATCTTCCATATAATCCTCTTAAGGGGCCTCCTTACCACTAAGTCTCACTATACTGCCTTGAGGCAGGGAAATACTATTGTCCCCTCTTTATAATTAGGAAAAACAGACACCAAGAATAAGTGACCTGAACAAGCTCAGAGAGCAAATCCCCCCCGTAGATGGGTCTGAAAAATGAAATAAAAAGCAAACTGCATTTAAACCTAATTCAAGTGAGAAAGAGTAAAGAAATTATATAACCCAAATAAAAACGTTCCATCATGTTCCCAGCTTCTGTTACACAAGAAGGGCAAGCGTAGGTCTTGTTTTGGTTAGCACAAAGCATTTTACAGGGCAACGTTGGAACATTATTACAGCTCATGGACAGTATAGAGGCTTGGAGGGGAACTCCAAAGAAGGTGGATTGTGTTTTTGGAACAGTCAAATGCCTACCCATTCCAGCTTGTGTGTTATATTCACTTCTGCATCACGAGATGCTTACAAAGCCCCCGCATCTTATGTCTTCACTTGGCAATCACATCCTCCACAGCCAGTCCTAATCCTTTTTTAGAAGCACTGGGGGGGAGGGGAGGAAGGGGGAAATCACCCCGTGAAGGATTGAACTGCAAATGAGTATAATGAAAGGAAGGCAGATGAGTTTGAAGGGTAGCATGATGTATCTTTATACTTCTGTCATGCTTCTCCCCAACTGTATTGCTTTAACCACTCATGTTAAAAGTATGTACCTAGCATGAGAGCAGCTGTCTAAGGATTTGTATTATTCTGTGATACTAGTACCTGATCAAAAGCTTAGATAACTCAATGGAAAAAAAAAAAGACACCTATTGACCTTAACGGGCTTTGTAACAGGCCCTTAAGGAACAGTGTCAAAGGAAACAGGTAAGAGACACCCTTTAATTTTCTCTCAAGGGGCATGGCAAGGGCCACATGCAGTTTCAAACAAGAGCATCCTTTTCTTCCCCACTAGCTGGCCTCAGGGGTGTATGGTAAGTTTTTAATGCAGGATGAATAAAGGAAAAGATAGAGGCTGCTGCAGTTTTACCTTTGAGGCAGTAGGATGACTTTAGAATCCTCATGCCACTGCTAAGTGGGATTCCCAGAATGCAGTTCCAGGTTATGGCTGAATTAAATTCTGGATGTGATGAGGTGTGTGGAGAAGAGCTAGTCAAAATGGTTTATTCAAAGCTTTTTTTCTGAAGGGTGAAAAAATGGCTTTTTATTGAAACAATGTTCTGTGAGAAAAACTTCCATTTGTTGACAGCAGAAAAAAAGTTGATTCTTTGGAACTTTTTGGTGTTTTTGATGGAAACCCCCAAAAAGTTACATGCAAGTATATTAAAAAAATCATTTTCTTGGAATTGTTTTCTGCTGAAAACACAATACATGGTTTTGACCAGCCCTAGTGTGGAGCAGCTGTTATTGTGATGTAAGAATGTATGGTGTGGCTGCAGAGAGCAAAGGTCACTTGTCACTTTAGAAGGCAGGGTTCTGGACAAAAGGAGGCAAATCAGACAGTGGCAGGCTACAGGTAATAGCAGGATCTGGCTTGTATCTGATGTAATATTGGAATAAAAATAATTAGTTAAATAAAAGCTCAGTTGGGGGCAGGGTAGCAATAAAGCAAAACATGACAATCCATATTTATGCCCTGAACTCACTCACACATGCTTAAAGTTAAGGATGAGTGATTTTAAGCACATTAGTAGTCAGTTAAGCACATATGTTTTCAGGATTGAGGCCTTGAAGCAAGATTTATAGCCTTCCTTTAAACACTTTAGGCACTGCTTTTCTCCTCTAGAAGGTAACCATAACATCTTAGCATGCAACTGAATTCTCAGTAAAATAATTTTGATCCAAAAAAAATTAAGAATTTTTGAAGATTTAAAAAAGCTCCTTAAAAAAAAAAAAAAAAAAAAAAAAAAAGAGATACTGGTGACTCTCCCTCCCTCTTGTTTTTCTGCCTGGCTGTTGTTTAAAAACTGACAGTTGCCACAAATGCCAAACGTCACATATCTAAAGCCCCAGACCATCTTGAGCACGAACATTTGAAAAAAAAAAGCATTCCAGGCTAAAGTTATGTTTTCGGGTTGACTACGCGCCTATGAGAAATTGGACACGTGCTTTGGGACTGGTTCATGATACTGGAACTCAGGAGTCTGCGGGGGTGTTCATACATGTGATTTGTGGACTGGATGATTATGCCTTAATGGTTCATAGATTTAGATCCCAAGGCCAGAAGGGACCACTGTGATGATCTAGTCTCATTTTCTGTATAAGAGGATATTGAATGACCAAAATAATTCCTAGAGCAGATCTTTTAGGAAAAACATCCAGTCTTGTTTTAAAAAATTGCCAGTGATGAACAATCCACCATGACTCTTGGTGAAGTCTTCCAGTGGTTAATTACCCTAACTCTTCAAAATGTTACACCTTATTTCCAGTCTGAATTTGTCCAGCTTCAACTTTCAGCCATTGCATCATTTTATCTCTTTTGCTGCTATACTGAAGAGGCCATTATTAAATATTTGTTCCCCATGCCGGTACTTACAAGTCACCTCTTAACCTTCTCTTTGCTAAACTAGATTGAGCCCCTTGAGTCTACCCCGGTAATGTTGTATATTTGGTTGTCACGGTTTTTGTTTCTATGGCAACTGAGTTAGATTATTAGGGGATAGCCCAGCCAGCTTTGGCGGGTTAGGCGAGCTCTGTGTCTGTAAATAAATGCTAGTTTTGTTAGCTGTCTGGTCTCAAGTGATTT
Source organism: Chelonoidis abingdonii (assembly GCF_003597395.2). Classification (NCBI taxonomy): domain Eukaryota; kingdom Metazoa; phylum Chordata; order Testudines; family Testudinidae; genus Chelonoidis; species Chelonoidis abingdonii. The sequence continues at coordinate 73,623,275 of NC_133778.1, forward strand.
CTTCCTACACTGGCTGCCCCCAAGGATATAACAAGTGGTGACAATAGATGGGATTCTGATGCTGCTCCAGTAACAGAAGGAAGAAGAAGTCAAGGTAAAGAACAAACAAACAAACAAATCTGCTTGTTTGCACTGACTGTGAAAGTGAAACTAAAAATCATGGCTACTCTGACCGGGCCACTGGAACCTTTTGATGAGAAAATAGTGCAATGGCAGGTGTATACTGAGCGTTTTGAGCTTTTTGTTATTGCAAATGACATTACAGAAGAGAAGAAGGTGCCAATATTCTTAAGTGTTGTAGGGGCTAAAACCTACTCCCTGCTACACAGCTTACAACACCCTGTTAAGCCTGAGACTAAATCTTACAGTGACATTGTGGAAATCCTGGGGTCCCCTTTTCTCCCCAAACCACTGGTAATTGCTGAAAGATATAGGTTCCACCAAAGAGACCAAAAAGAAGATGAAACAGTTGTACAATCTGTAGCAATTTTAAGAAAGCTAGCAGAACACTGTGAATTTAAAGAGATGTTAAATGATGCCCTGCGTGACAGGTTAGTGCGTGGCCTGCTTCCTAAACCGGCTGCCCCAAGGATAACAACAAGTAAGGCAGGTTTTCTAACTCTTTAATCATTCTTGGGGCTCTTCTTTAAACCATCTTCTTGAACCATGAACAGCAAAACGTATTCCAGCAGAGGTTGCACCAGTGCTAAATATAGAGGTGAAAGAATCTCTCTATTCCTATTCAAATTTTTCCCTGTTTAATGCATCCCAGGACTGCATTACCCCTTTTGGCCACACCGTTGCACTTGGACCTCATGTTCAGTTGATTATTCCACCATGAATTCCATTTTTTTTTCCTCCAGAGTCACTGGTTCCCAGGATAGTCCCCCATTCTGTAAGTATGGGCTGCATTTTTTGTTCTTAGAGGCGTACTCTTACATTTAGTTCTTTCAAAAGATGTATTGATTGCTCACACCCAGCTAACCAAGAAATCTAGATTGTTCTGTATCAGTGATCTGTCCACTTCATTATTTATCATCCCCTGACTTTTGTTTTATCTGCAAATGTGATCAGTGATGATTTTATGTTCTCTTCCAAGTCACTGATAAATATGTCAAAATAGTATAGGGCCAAGAGTTAGTCCTTGTGGGATCCCACTAGTATCACTGAGCAGGTATGTTGATTTCCCAGTTACATTTTGAGATCTACTAGCCAACTTTTAATCCATTTCATGTGTGCCATGTTAGTTTTATATTGCTCTAGTTTTTTTTAAAAAAAAAAATAAAATCAAAATGTCATGCAATACCAAGTCAAACACCTTATAGGAGTATATTACAGCAACACTATTATCTTTATCAATGCAACTTGTAATCTCATTAAAAAAAATCAAGTTAGTTTGACAGGATCTATTTTCCAGAACCACGTGACTAGCATTAATGATATTACCTTCCTTTAATTCTTCATTAATCGAGTTCCATATCAGCCACTCCATTATCTTGCCTGGGACCAATGTCGGACTGACAGGCCTATAAATTATCTGGGTCAGCCCTTTTGACCCTTTTTAAAAATTGGCACAGCACTAGCTTTCTTCCAATCGTGTGGAACTTCCCTAGCGCCCCAAGACTTATTGAAAAAAAAAAAAAAAAAAAAAATCACCATTAACTGTCCAATGAGCTCTTCAGTCAGCTGTTTTCAAACTCTTGGATGCAAATTATCTGGACCTGCTGATTTAAGAATGTCTCTCTTTAGTAGCTTCTGTTTAATATCATCCTGAGATATTAATGGACTGGAAAGAACATTATCCTCACAATATGAAATGACTACACCATCTCCCCCCCCCCCCCCAATACATATAGAAATATTTATTGAATTCTTCAGACTTTTCTGCATTGCTATTGACCAATACCATTTTCAGGCTGATTTTGTTGCTTTTTAGTGATTGCGTTGAAATGCTGGGGGGGCCGGGGGGGGGGGGGAAGAGAGTGAATTTCCTTAACTTATCACAGAAACCATATTGTGAAGCACACAGGTTATATCATCCAAGTACAAGTACACATATGTATTAATACTGGATATAGTACATTGTAAATAAAACCATCTCAAGAGTTTGATTCTGACAGTGAACAGTTTCCCTTAGAGCTTCTGATCAACTTGTTTTCCTTTAAAAAAAATATGAGTATGTTGCAGTTTTAGCCAGTTCAGTTTATTCTTCTTGCACGAACAAGAACGGACGCACAAGTGATCTGTCCTCAGTTACAAGCACCACCACACAGCAAACAGGCATCTGACTGGTACGTTAAAAAGGTGGACTTAAATGTAACCCATCACAGAACCAATTCCTGCACACGATGGGATGCAATTGGTACCACAGTTCTTATAATTGCTGGAGGATAAAATCTTCTGCAGTGGATATTTTAATTTTAGTCCTCACTCAGATATCCCTTATTACAGCATACACCACTTAGGCAGGACATCACCCCAGAGAATCAGTTTAACCCCAAATGATATTTAATAGCAATGACAGCTTAACAACGGGCACTATAATTCTGCTTAATGTGAATGCCTTCAGATGACTCAGGTGTATATCAGTCTATGTTCATATTCCAGGTCCCTCACTTGCCAGGGCAAGTTTCACACTCGCATACCTGAGGCAAGAGGTTTTTCCACACACTGATTATAACAGGTGATCAGGAATGATAGGGGCCACAGAAAGGGAAAGATTGCCCACCAGGGCATCACAATGAAGAGAATTTACTATTTGCAAAATGATTTGTACAAGAACTGATGCGGCACAAAAATAGGGCCATTAAACATAGTGCATCCCCCCATATAAACTTCCCTGGTAATGCATAAGTTTTTATGAACCTGCATGAAATGATACAGCAGAGAACTGTAGCTTTACAAGAAGTCAGTTGTCTAGCATGTACAAATAGCTCACAAGGTGGTTTGCGGTATAATTACAAACAGCCTCAATTGGAGTAGAAGATGCTTGTAAACCCAACAAGATATTGAAAAGGTCAGTACACAGATGTGCTTGGGTACTGTCAGAATGGACAGATCCAAGTGGAAGTAGGTTACTCACCATCAAGAATTGCCCACTGGCCATCTATTTCCGTGTGTTTCAGGTAGGAATCTTCAATGGTTGGGTCATAGTCTGGCACAAAAATCTTCTGGAAGAACTGAATGGTGAGAGCGCTTTTCCCCACGCCACCATCCCCAACCACCACCAATTTGTATGTGGGCAGGTTTTCACTTGGAACAGCACTTGTAGCCATGTTTCCAGTGGGTCAGACCTGAAGGAGAAAGAGAGGCTGACTCATACTGTGCATTAGCAACAACAAGACGGCTACCTGGATACCAGTTTCCATGAGGAGTGACAGCTGGGATTCCTTCCATTAACCTCACTCTAAACTGGTTGAGGGAGAAGGTGGACCATGACCTTGCATCTTTGCTGCTCTTCTCCACGATGCTGGAAAGGGAGCAGAGGTGAGCAGTTTCTGTATGCCATAGGGACTGCTATTGCAAGCAGCTACCCTCAGGGACTGCGGGAAGCGTGAGGGTGGACGCTTGTTAATCCCCATTGGTTTCCAAGAAGCCATTCACAATCTGGGCTCTTATTAGGATTTTAGTGCTGGCTGGACAGCGCTGAAGGACAAAGTCCTTTTAGCAACAGGACTGGCAGAGTGCAGTGGCAATGCAAACTCTTCCCTCTTTTCCCACACATACCAGCACGTCTCAACCTTGACCTAGATGGACCACTGCTATGGGAGGGAAGGTGGCCATGTTTCCACAGCTTATTCCCTTTCTACACAGTCTGTTACACAAAGCTCCCACCCACAGCTCCCTCTCCACTAGCAACTAGCCTGAGAATGAAATCATCTGCACACAAGGTCAAAACAGCTGCTAAGATACAAATGATTCTTTAGTCACTATCAACTCTTGTTGCACTTGAACCAGTGACCGTAATCCATTAGGAATCCCGAGCCATCAGTTCCTTGAGTGTGTCATATTACATACATCATACATCCAAGAGACAGTTATAGTTTGGGCCTTGCCTGCTAAACGCCAGGCAACACCCATAAACAGGGTGTGATGGATGATGCAGCAGGTTAGAGTTCAAATCCTGGTTCAGCTGACATATGAAAAGGCACTTAGCTGGCTTGTCCTCTCTCACTATAAAATTTAGAATAGCTTGCACAGGAGAATCCAGGGTAGCAATGCAGGATTCAAGTTCACTGTCAGGAAGGCTATCCCTTCAATTCTAAAGCATTTCCTGGTCCTTCTTGCAGGCTAAGGGGCTCTGAGGGAATGGGCCTCAGCAGTCTGGCTCTCTTGCTGACAATCTGGCACAACGTAGATTAGGGCTTGCTACTCTTCGGTAGCAGCCTGCTATGTCTCTCTCTGTATTTGATTATAGTTGTGTTTGCTTCTGAATTCTAAGAAATAATCTGAGTGTTATGTTGCAACCTTCCAGGAATAGTATTTATATTTTGCTTTTAACTCTGTGTGTATGCACATAGGAGCATTGCTACCACAACACAAGGCAGCACATGCCATGAGGAAAGAACCAGCAGCTTTCTAGAGACTACACAGATTTTGGCAAGCCCACTTCTAGCTAGTGCTAGTTCTAGCAGGGTTGTCTGGCAGTAGACGAGAGCCGCCCCTCCTGTTGAGAAGTAGAACACAAGTTTGGATATTCATTCCCAATTACAGTCACTGCTAAATGCTGAGATGTGATTTTCCAAATGGGGATTTTTTTCCCATATAATATACACCATAGAGAACAACTTGCCTGTAGTACTTCTGCAAATGCAGGAATAAATTCAGGTTACACAAATTCAGATCCAGGTTTTGTAAGAAGCTGAATTCCTTGAACTCCCATCAGAATCACACGCTAGAAATCTCTCCTTATACTCCTAGAATTGGTTCACTGAACGTTCATTTATGTTTTCTTTCAAGAGAAAGCATAAAAAGGAGGAGAAATATTACAGTGTTGCCATAGGAATGGGACATTGAGACTACATGGACCGCAAGGTAAAAAGACAAGTGCTTCTGTCTGACCTGAGCTGAGACGAGTGTTGACATTCTAATAGGAAAGAAATACTGGGGACACCTGCCAGTATTAATGAACAGTCATAGGTAATTAGATATTTAGAGAAACATCCCTACTTTCAGAATGGAGTTGCAGAAACTCCTCCATAACAACTGGGACAAGCAGCAACATCTGAATTCGGGGGGGGGGGGGGGGGAAGGGTACCTAGGTATTTATCCATCACAAAGTCTGTGTGACATGCTCAGATAACTTAGTGAATTTATCCTCACAACATTCTGCAAGGTAGGGCAGTGTTATTCCCAATTTACAGATGGGAATCCGAGGCATAAAAAGATTATGTGACTTGCCGAGGGAGTGCGCTCACACACACACACACACTTTGTCAGAACTAGCAAATGAACCCTTATCTCCTGGATCTTGGTCTCCTTAACCACAAGCTCATCATATACATGAGTGATGTGCCTCAAAACTTCCAGCCAAACAACCAAGCATATCAATATAACTGCTTGCTTTTGCAAGTTGCAGGTCAAATCCTCTTTTTAGTTTGTACCCAGTGCAATCCCATAAAAGCTGGCTAAACCCTTTCCTTGAACACTCCAAAGGGCAAAGACCTTGGATGAAAACCAGGCCCCACTCAAGTGAATGGCAAGACTCCCATTGACTTCAACAGGGCCAGGATTTCACCTCTTTTCCAGGTGCTTCACGGCATATGCAGATATTAGTCCACATAAATGTTTCTGGACAAGCTGCAGGAAAGCCAAGCTGTCATTCATCTGGTAGCAGGCAGACCACAAGTGAGAATGAATATATGCAGCTTGCTGACCTCACCATAAACCACAAGCTATTTCTCAGTAGACGTAAGAGTTACATTTTCAGTACTAAGCCCTTCAACTTTCTCAGAAATCCCAACCTTGACCCCCATGAAATATTATCATTGTACTTTTTGAAAATAATTAGTCCACAGTGTAAATTTCAACTATAGCCCTTGTGCACACTAGAAGAACTAGTGAAGAACTGGCAACATTGAATAGCGTAATCTCCCAACTGGAATTGGCCAACTGTGGACTGAGCTTCAAAGGGGTCCTACCCAAGGCACTACAGCAATAATGGCTACCAGAGCCCTCAGTGCATGCTGGGAAACGATGTCTGAGTCAGTGGCAGGCACAGAATAGACTAGAAACTCCTGCTGAGGCCAACAGAGAGGCTTCTGCATGGGGTGAGATGAACAAGAGTTTGCTGGGCCAATGATGAGCCAGTGACAGGAGATGGCCTGACTTGGAGACAGAGGCTGGTTTTGAGCTTTGAGTTTGGGAGCTCAGGAAGAAGCAGAACAGCTCAGGGAGTCTCCGATTTACTCTGTCAAAGGGAGTCTTTGCGCTGCCATGGGATCCTGTGCACATGTCAGGCAGTTCCAGCACAGCACAGACTGAGCGTCCAGAGTAGTAAAGATCCAACCAGGACTAGCTACTGAGGACCAACTGAGACCTCCACAGGACTGCAGACTAGGGAGCCAGGAGAGGACCCTGCTCCATCCAGGGATGAAGATACTGTAAGGAGACTTAAGCTGGCCAATGTTCACAGCGCTGCAGCCCTCATCTCCAGTATGTCATTTCCCAGGGAAGGAGCTGGGGGTTGGGAAGAGTTGAGTGCTGGGAGGTGGAAAATTGTTGATGTTTATAAATGTATAATTTATCCACAACCCTTTCCCTCCCCAGATCCTATTTTCCTGCTCCCAATAAAGCCCCCCCCCTTTGGTATATTATGTTGGGGTGTGTCACCTCTTTTGCAGGGGTTTGTGCTGTGTACTTCATTGTTTTGCACCTTCTGGATTTTATCCTCCTTGCCTGTTAGTAGCATTAGTCACTTTCCCAAGAGAAAAAAAACACTCCTTGTGTGTAGGTACAGGGAGAAGTCATCAGGCATCACAAAACACAACCCAAGATCAGGGGAGAAGCCACTACTAGCAGCAAGCAAGACAGAGAAGGCTTGAGCCACACCTCGGGGGCGGGGCATCTCCATCTCAGTTACAGAGAAGCGGCAGAAAATTGACTTGAAGATTCAGACATTAAATTAGTTTGTTCAGAGCAAACAAACAGCAACAGGCATCTTTTAAATCATATCAGCCCAGTGTGGATGAAAGTGGACCTAAAAGGCAACAGAATTACTTAAATATTTCTAATGATTTTCCTACAGCCAACGGGAGCTGCAGGGGTGGCACCTGTGAATGGGGCAGCATGCAGACCTGCCTGGCCACACCTCCACGTAGGAGCCAGACGGGGGACATGCTGCTGCTTCTGGGAGTTGCTTGAGGTAAGTGCCACCTGGAGACTGTGCCCCAACCCCCCATTCCCCTCCTGCCCTCCAAACCCCTCGGTTCCAGCCCAGAGTACCCTCCTGCACCCACAACCCCTCATCCTACACCCCCCCTCCAAGCAGGAGCCCTCACCCCCTCCCACACTCCAACCCCCAATTTTGTGAGCATTCATGGCCCGCCATACAATTGCTATACCCAGATGTGACCCTTCGGTCAAAAAGTTTGCCCACCCCTGTCATAGCACATCCCTTCCACTGAGATCACAACCATCATTGTTAACAAAACTTTGTTGTCCGTTTCAGAGCAAATGTCTACATGTTGTCACAGCTGCATGGAAGCTGCAGAATGAGCAGCAGCTGCAGTGCTTAAAACTGCCCCAACTCCCAAGTTGCCTGCCTGCGAGAATTAAATATACACGCTGTACTCAACAATGCTGAAATTGAGATCTAGTCTGATTAATTCTGTTATTGACAATCAGCTACACTCAAGACTATTGTTAATTTGTAAGGTAGTAGCACCTATGACCATTAAGCTGGGATCAAGGCACATTTTGCTAAGCAATGTACAAACACAACAAAAATTACAGTGCCATCTTGAAGAGGTTACCATCTACATAGGCAAATAGGTCAAACCTTAAACCAGAAAGCTTGATGCCTATTGGAAAGTGCACCCAGGGTGCACAGAAGTTGAACATTAGCAGATCATGTTACTATGTCAAATACGACATTCAGGCTGACTTGCTTGTGTTTGGTAAAAAACACAGGTAGAGTGTACAGATTGGGAAGGAAGGGGGAGACATGAGGCACTGCAAGGAAGAAAGAATCTGCAGCTGGTGTGACAGAAGTATGAAGCATGCCCAATTTTTTTCTTTACTATCTGAATTCAAAGCAGCATGTGATAGTAAACTGAGTGGTGATAATCTTATAATACAGTAATTTATTCCAGAGGATCCAAAAGCACTTTACAAATGATGAGCCAGATCCTCAGCTGGTGTAAGTCAGCCTGCCTCAGCTTTGATTCTGGTTTCACAGAGTTGGCTCTAAAGTCAAGATCAAAACCAAGCCCCTCGTCTTGCTGTTAAAGTGACTGCAATTAAAGATCCAGACTTCAACAGAGAAGCTCTGCATGACCATGAATTTACAGTATCCATAGTAACATGCAATGTTGGAATTGCTTAATCCTGTTATGAAACCTTGAGAAAACTGCAGCTGGTCTCCATGGTGTCCAACCAGTTCACTTCCTTCCTTCAGCTTCTCGCTGAAATGACACCCACGGCAGGGAACTCATTGCTTGAGCAGTGCCACAGCAGGGTGTTTGAGCTGGATTTATTTATAGCTGGAAACTATATGTAAATCTCAATGGTGTTTTTAATAGGAATTGAGATTGAGCTGCCTGTGGCCAAGGAATTTATTGACTATTGACTTGCTTTGATTTGTAGAAAGCTGCTGTCACATGCTCTTGGTGAACAATTTCACTTAACAGACATTCCTCCACAGCTCCAAATTGGACCAGTATCAACAGCAAAGTCCTGCCAACTCCTCCAGACGTCATGACTAATAACTCTTCCCCTACCCACAGCTCACCCGTACCAACTCCTTAACTCAATGCTTCCACAGAACTGTAACAGGCAAGTTTTGCAGCATGTCCCAAAGGCCAGAACTCTGGCTGCATTGGATTGAGGAGAAAGTAAATTCCAAAGTTTGGGGTGCTTTTGCACCAGCACATCACCTCTTGTTCTCAAGTGCTTCAGCTAACTGCATAGATTATCTTCACCAGATGTAGCAGTCACCACCTGATGCACCAAGAGAGGACAACCAGGAACTCAACTATTTGGGTCTTTATAGATCACAACCAACACTTTGACTCATACCCAAAAAGGAACTGGAAGCTAGTGCAGACTACTGAGCACAGGAGAAGCTATGCCATGAGAGTTAGGCCAGTCAAGATTAGGCAGACTCCAAGAACTACCTTTTTGTCAGTTTGAACCTTCTGGGTCTGTTTGTCTCTTCAAATACATGTGATATAACTGCCAACATGTAGTTACAAAAGTAGGGCAACTGACAAATGGCTCTGAGAACTGGGTTTCACATGTACTATGGGTCTGCTGCTCAACCAGTGCCCCAACAGACCCTCACACAGATATAGAGCAAAAGGTGGACATTCTATGCTAACTGCTTGAAAGAGAGAGATGTTAGAAGTGATTACTGGTACAGGCAACTGATATCAAAACTCCCCCAGAAATCGAGCTACTGAAGGCCTTCAGCAGCAGAGTGAAGATTAATGCTCGTAGATTTCTTAGTGAGAATATCCTGTCAGGTGCTGAATGCCCTTAACTACCATTGGCTTCCATGGGACTTGATGGAGCTCAGTTCTTAGCAAGACTAGGCAGGTGAACTGCAGGCATTTCCTTTTGGAGCAGGGATCCAAGCAGAATTGGGATATGCCTCTCATGGCTTCTATTAATTTAAAGGTCTCCCCCAGCAGGAACCAAATCAGGCTTTAAAAGTAAAATTCTCTCTCATCATTAAAGGTCTTCTGTGGAACAAATTTAAAACCTTGGGCTGAATTCAAACACAATTGTTGGGATGGAACCACAGCTCCCAGGCCTACTGCCCCCTGAGGAAGTGGCCTGCCCTTTCATGTCCTCGTACAGGGCTGAGGGTATTATACTCTGGCTCTGGGGGACAGAACCCCATCCACTTTCTGTGCCAGCTAGACCTTTCTAGCTCAGGTTGAACAAAAGATCACAACACCTCTCAGATTGACTGTAAGAGAAGACAGGCCGGGGGTGTAACACGCTTGAGAGTCACAAAAGGCAGTTGCTGCCTGATGAGCACTTAGTAGTTATTTCAGGAAACACAAAATTATAGCCTGAATAATAAACCCCCCACATCCCCCAAAGTCACTGAAAATTACTCAAGTAGGCCTTTCTCTCTCTGGCTTCCCTCTTTCCACTGCAAATTCTTAAATGACAACAGGCAGCTGGAGCCCCTACTAAAGCACGGAGCTGTAACAAATGGCTGCATCTCTCTTGGCCAAACTGGATCTGAATGCTCAGATTTATTTACTTAAACGAGGGTGTCTTTTGGCCCAGGTCCAATACAGAGCAGCAAGTATCAGTCACCTTACTGACAAGTTGTCATAAATGGATAGGTAGGTAAGGGTTAAGTTTCTTTTACCTGAAAAGGGTAACCGAACACCTGACCAGAGGACCAATCAGAGAACTGGATTGTTTAAAGTCAGGGGCGGGAATTTGATAACTCGGGGTCTGTTGTTGTTTCTTAGCTATGAGGAAACACAAGTCTTCTTCTAATTCTCTCACTAATACTTTTTCTAAACATCTGTAAGTACCCAGGAAACCAGCAAAGTAATTCAATAGTGATGGTCTTTGTGGGTGTGTATTTACCTGTATGTTAATTTTTGTGCTGGTTTAACTTGGCTTATCTGTTTAAATCAAAACTGTGTCTTATATTTTCTATAGAAGAGCCTGTATGAGTTTCTAATGCAAGATGATTGTTTATATTGTTCCTCCATCTTTTTTTCTATCAAAGTTTTCCTTGTTAAAGACATTGTGAAGTTCTTTTCCTAGGGAAGGTGCAAAGGGAAACAAGCCAGGCTGTGGTGGCTATTTCTATTGGGTCCGAGGGAAAGAGCAAGACTAACCGGGAAAGACGACGAAGAATTCTCGGTCTGTTACTCGTGGTGGTTACAGTTTTTCCCCTCGTTCATCCCTTGGAGAAGGGGGGTGGCAGAGCCCAGCTGTGGGTACTTTTGCATCCTTCTCCATTGTCCTGAGGGAAGCAGAAAAGCTGGTTTATCTTTGGTCACAGACAGGTTAGCCGCGAGGCCAAGCCTGAAAGGAGGGGGAAAGGGGTTATTTCCTGCTTTAGCATCCAGGGATGGGAATCTGGGTGGTCCCCACCAAGGGAGGGTTGGGGACACCAGATGGGGAGGAAAGAGGAAGGGATCAGGCCCCATAGATTAATTCCTGATCTGGTGGCAGCGAGAATATCCAAGCTGGTAGTGAGCTTGGGGGAGTTTCAGGTAAGCCCCCAAACTTTGGACGCAAAAGTCCAGGTTTGGGACAGGACCAGACTGGTGGACACTAAAGTCCAGGTCTGGGACTGGACGGCTAGATTACCACACAAGTGTCAACTGATATTACTCTTCCCTCAAGCTCTTTAAAAAAAAAATAAAAAAATAAAAAAGTCATCATCAACTTTCTAGGAATGTAGCTGGTGGCACTGGAGGGCTAATCCAAAAGCACTATCTCAGCATAAAATTGGTCTTTGTTATAACTAAAATGACTTATTTGGGATTGTTTCTACTAGAAGCTGTACTGAACTCTGCATCAGAGATAAAGGAAAAATTCCCTGTACGTTACAGCAGTCCGGGGTTTGAGGAAAATGGATCTCTCTCTTACTCTTAATTCCCCTTCACTCCTTGTGCATTTAGCTACAACATGGAAAATCGCTTCCCTTACTAATTTATTTCTGATCAAAAAGCCCTATCGGAAGTGTAAAGGGATGACGGAAAGCCCAGTTTTGCTCTTAAATTCTTTACCACTGAAGCCAGAGATGCCTGTATTATGTTATGATGGAAATACTGAAGCTGAACTAAACATTCTGTAGAAAGAAATCAGATATCTGAGATGTTCACCAGCCCTGCCCATACAGAAATAATAGAAAGAACAAATCTGCACAGGAGGAAATGCCTCGGAATTCCAATGACTGCCCTTCCTGTTAAGTACAATCCCTGGAAATTGGCAACTTCCCGCTTACACATCAGAGCTCACTGACACGCCAATAAATCCTCTGGAATCCACCACTGTTGGCTACTTCGTCTAGTCTTTTAAATAAATCCAGGAGACTCTAAAGCAGGGGTTCCATAACTTGGTTCGTGGCTTGTTCAGGGTAAGGGTTCAGGTAAGCCCCTGGCAAGCCGTGAGACGCTTTGTTTACCTGAGTGTCCGCAGGTATGGCCAGTCGCAGCTCCCAGTAGCCGTGGTTCGTCATTCCCGGCCAATGGGAGCTGCGGGAAGTGGTGGCCTGGCCTGTGCCGCTTCCCTCGATAACCTGCACACCTGGAAGAGGAGGTGGAAGTGTTTGACAGCTGGGGGGGGGGGAGGGAGAGAGAGAGTGAGTATCTCAGATGGAGATGAGGGGATGAGAAAGTCTTGCAAGGAATAGAGTAGGTGCTGGAGTTCTGATTTCCTGTGGAAAGGGTGGGATAGGAAGGAGATGGAGCAGGGCGCGGCGTTTCCAGTGGGTCTCAGTGACAGACTGTGGCCATATGGATCCGACAGGTTTCTTTGCATAAATATGCTTTTCCCTGCCAGAAGTGCAGGTACTGTATAATGCCCCATATTCCCGATCTCCACTTCAGCTCCCCCTTCCCCAGGTGTATGTGGGAAGACAAGAGTACATTAACCTCACAAGACAGCAGACATGGACAAAATGCTGAGGTATTTGCTCTTTTAGGCCCTGATCCAAAACTAATTTTAAGTCAATGGGAGTCTTCCCATTGGACTTCAAAAATCAGGCCCTCAGGTTGCATGAAGCGATAGGCACCACTAGGGCTAGCAAAACGAGCCCTTTTCTTGTCAGAGATTGAATGACTCGATGGAGATCTCAAAAACTGAGCAAAACCCCAAACCAGGAGCGTTTTAGCCCTTCTGAAGTTTAATTGCTAGCAAAAGCCTTTGAAGGCCAAAAGTGCCAGGTCAGTACTGAAAATGGCACCCATGCCATTCTGAGTAACAGTGGCTAGCAACTGCACATGCCAACCGCCTGTGTTCAACTGAAGATACACTTTTCATGCTGACCTTACGTTCTCCCCCATTCTATATTTATATAATCCCCAAATACCATAGGGACTTCGTTATACATAAGCGTATCCTAAAGGCTCTGATTAAATCCTAGCCCCACTCACATCAATGGCAGATTTGCCATTAACATCAACTGAGCCGGGATTTTACCCTCAGTTTTTTGCAGTGCCATGTAGATCATCAAAACTTTTGCCTCCATTGGCCTTTCCTCTGCAGCTGTCCTGTGAATCTGGGGGAGACTGGTAGAATTATAGCCAGGGAGGTGTAAATCCAAGCCAACTTTTTGCAGTCAACAGGGAACAACCAGCAGTGACAGAAACAAGCCAGTGACTGACTGGTAAGAGGGCAACAGACACGATCATCATCTCATGGCAGAGGATGTGTGTGGAAGAACCTAACTGGTGTTAGCCAGCTCTGCAGGGAGTGGAAGAGTGGAGACAGAGGCAACTAAGCTGTTGGGGGTGGGGAATTCACAGATCCCAGTGAGGGGTGGGTAAACACATTGTTTTACAAAAAAATTTAAATTGCATGTTTATTATCCAGAACAATAGATACCTTCCCTGGGTGAGCTGTCAACACGCCCACCCCGCAGCCTTCCTTTTCCTCTGGCTACATACCCAGGTGGAGAGGTGTTCCTCCTAAAAGTGATCTGTGGCAGGACCTGCTGAATTTGACTTTCACTGCATTGTTTATCTATCATTGTTCAGCTCCTCAGTGGCCCTTTGCTGTGTGGTCTCACAGATACTATGTAGTGCTCAGGATGGACTAGACTGGGACCTGTGTCCACTTTGGGCAGGTTCCACACCCCAGGATGGACAGTCACAGTAAAGATACAAGCCTGTTTTACCCAGAATGCCCTCCCCTTGCATCTTAACGGTGCATTTGGCTTTGCACTCCTGCTCCACATGCTCGAAGTACCTAACTGAACTGTCTTTTACACTTCTGCAGAATTATTGCTGTACAGCTTAAGGAGTGACATGGGCCCTTTTCACATCAATTTTGCACTCTCTTTCACAGCTGCAAAGAGTTAACAGCAGTTGTGCAGCACAGGGCTCACTTCCCCCTTGGACGATGGGTTCATATTAGAGAGATGGGTGAACCATGTGGAGTCTAAGTTTTTTTTTTTTTGGGTGGTGGGGGAGGGGGATTGCGAAACTAGTTCCAAAACCGTCAACCTGTTGAATCAGCTATAGAGAAGATATGTACCAACACCACACACTTTCTAGCCCCGGTGAATGCTGCTGTCTATATTAACTGATGTGTGTATAAGCACTTGCACACACAAGAATTTTTCACCCTATCCCCTTTTGTACAATCCTACTGACTTGTTCTGCATTCTCCTCACTCTCTACTCAGTTTAAGCCTCACAGGGCTGCTTACAGGCTGTAGGGCCACCTAGAATTCCTGTAGCATCATGTGCAATGCTGCTCCCTTCCCTCCTGCTACACCAGGGTCTATAAGGAGGGGCCACGTAGGGCTGCTTATGTCAAGCATACAGAGCTCCTGAACTAAGGTGAATACAGAATCATAGATGGAAGAGACCTCAGGAGGTCATCTAGACCAACCCCCTGCTCAAAGCAGGACCAAAACACCCACTAAATCATCCCAGCCAGGGCTTTGTCAAGCCTGACCTTAAAAACCTCTAAGGATGGAGATTCCACCACCTTCCTAGGTAACCCATTCCAGTGCTTCACCACCCTCCTAGTGAAATAGTTTTTCCTAATATCCAACCTACACCTCACCTACTGTAACTTGAGACCATTGCTCCTTGTTCTGTCATCTGCCACCACTGAGAACAGTCTACTTCCATCCTCTTTGGAACCCCCCTTCTGGTAGTCGAAGGCTGCTATCACATTTCCCCTCAATCTTCCCTGAAGGGGGACGGGGAAGGAAGGTTGGAATGGGGGAGGGAAGGGGGAGAGACATGGATCCTGGAGACTATTTCAAAGGGTTATGCCATTCATCTGTCAGAAGTGATATTCTCCCAACTGCTGTGAAAGAGGACCAGGAACTGCTGAAGGAGCATGACAGGTGTGTAGACGGCAGCTGATGTTGCAAGGTATAATTGGTCAGGCCCTCAACCAACTTGTCAAAAGTGCTTAGAAGAGGTGCTCTGAGAAGTTGCGGATTCCGGTGCAGACTGCTTCTGCTTTTGAGCCCTGGTCCTCTCACGCTGCTGCTTGTAAGAGCACGGCGATGGTGGGTATTGAGGAGGTTGTGACTTGTGGTGGGGCTGAGAGGTACATCTTTTCTTCAGTCCCACAGTGTGGATTCCTAGGCTATGATTATCTTTTACAGTCCCCCTCCCCCACACCTTGCCCTGCTTGGCAGTATGAGAGTTTGAATGGGAGGCAGAATTGTCCCTAAACTTTGTGTAAACACAACTGGTGAGTGGGTGTGAAGTTAGGCAGAATTTATCTATCATTCAAATGTTGACTTTAGGACATGGTGGTTTCCCCATATTCTGAGAATACACATGGCTGTTTTCACGACATTCGACTGCTGTGGTCTTCCATACAGTTCCAAGTTCTATTTTCTATGCATTTGCTCAACTCTTGTACTTTATGTCACACCAGCGTAGATGATTCCCTACAGAATCCCAGCATCTAATCCTGGTAGATATGTGGGACCTCTGCAGTCACTCTTTCCCGGCTAAGCCCTGCAAACCGCGAGTGGCCTCTGCTATGTGCATTATGGCTACCATCTGGCTTCCATCCCTGTGCTCCCTTCCAGAGGGAGCAGGACCTCTTGATGGGGTAGCCATGCCTTGATGCTCAGCCATTTAAGAGGTGCTAACACAACTTCAGCTTAACTACTTAAAGTGATTTTTAGCAACGGAGTTTAAAATACATGTCTCAGGTCTTCCCTCTTGCCTTATGCACGAACCCCACTGGCACCTGCAAGAAGAGACTTATAAATGCAGGAGTCAGTGTAGCAGAGTGGACAGTTTTTCCTTAGTTTGAATGACTGTTTTTAACAAACAAGGTCAATAATCGGGCATTGCAATATGTTTCTAATTATTTTATTACTTCTCACTGTCTATGCTTTGCTCATGCATACTCTTAGTTTTCTATTTAAATGACTTATTGAACTGGGGAGACAAGGTGGGTGAACCAATATCTTTTATTGGACCAACGTCTATTGGCCAGAGACAACCTTTTGAGTGCCACGGAGAGTTTGAAAGCTTGTCTCTTTCACAAGCAGAAATTGAGCCAATAAAAGATACTGCCTCATCTAAGTTCTCTCTCTAATATCCTGGGATAAACATGCCTACAAACAACAGTGCAAACAATTATGAAACTGGGGTGTCATGACACGAGATGATAGAAGTCCACGATTAATACACTTTAGAAATACGCATGATAGATCTGATTTGTAGGGGATACAGTTTCAGTAAAAAGATCCACTACGAGAAGAAAAGAAAAAACCAAGAGTAGAAATTCTAAGTCACCACCACATCACTCCTCTTAAAGCTATCCATATCGTATGCTTCAACCAGAGTTGCTCAGATCATTTGCCACATCTCACTACTTCTCTGTTAACACTTTCATTATAAGCTGTGGTTGGCAGATAGGGTTTTGACAGTCAGTGAGTGAGTTTAGACGGTTCCACTCAATGAATTACTTTGGGCATAAATTATTCTTAAGGCAATAAAGTCACCTAAGGCACTGACATTCCAGATTCAACCCAGAACACGTGGGAGTCTAGAAACAGCAGCACAGCTTCAAATGGCATCAGTTACATAATCACTTCACAGAGATATTCTTAAAGCTGTAAGCAAAAAAATAAAAATAAATCTCATCTGAAGAACCCCTCCATTCTCACAGCCACTAAGCATCTTCCACACTGAACAATCTAATTCTTCTGCTTTTGCTACGTGAGTGAGTCCAAGGTGTGGTTGTCCAATTAGTTTAATACACTACAAAAATAAACTTCTCCAGCATGAGATGCTTGTCTCAGAAGTGCTCAGCCCACCTCAGACGCCGCATACCAGAGAGGAAGCCTCAAGTCTAATCATCTGATGAGGTTCAACAAGGACTAGTGCAGAGTCCTGCACTTAGGAAGGAAGAATCGCATGCACTGCTACAGACTGGGGACCGACTGGCTAAGCAGCAGTTCTGCAGAAAACCACCTTGGGATTACAGTGGATGAGAAGCTGGATATGAGTCAGCAGTGTGCCCTTGTAGGAGCATTACAGATTGAGGGAAGTGATTATTCCCCTCTGTTGGCACTAGTGAGGCTACACCTGGAGTACTGCATCCAGTTTTGGTCCCCTCACTACTGAAGAGATGTGGACAAATTGGAGAGAGTCCAGCGGAGGGCAACAAAAATGATTAGGGAGCTGGAGCACATGACTTATGAGGAGAGGCTGAGGGAACTGGGCTTGTTTAGTCTGCAGAATAGAAGAATGAGGTAGGATCTGATAGCTGCTTTCAACTACCTGAAGCGGGGTTCCACAGAGGATGGAGCTTGGCCGTTCTCAGTGGTGGAGGATGACAAAACAAGAAGCCATGGTCTCAAGTTGCGGTGGGGGAGGTCTAAGTTGGAGATGAGGAAACACTATTTCACTAGGGGGAGGGGGGAAAAAAAAAAAAAAAAAAAAAAAGGACTTTATTAGCTGTGTCAGGGACCTTTCTAGGAAGGTCAGAAGATTTGTAGTTAAAGCACCAATATAAGCACTGTTTAAAAAGGACACAGTCATCCTGATTTGGTCCTTGCCCCATTTAGTTGCCTTAGAAGGCAGTGGCATCACTGGAGTATTCTACACATAGTATATTATCCATATACACAACTCCCAGCCATGCTGCGTGGAATTCACCTTCATTTAGCCATCGGTATGAGACGTTTCCTAAACAACCGGCAGCATCACTTTGATCAATGCATCAAGTAGAACTGGACACCACAAAAACAGGAATGCTGCATTAAAAAAGAAATCCCATTGGCTTCCTTCTGACATTCAGTGATCTTATCCAAGGAATCAAAGGCGGTTGGCTATCCCAGAATACTACAGTCTTTCAAAAGTCACCCAGATCCTTGCCTTTTGATGAGGCATCATACTTAAGAATGGCCATACTGGGTCAGACCAAAGGTCCATATAGCTCAGTATCCTGTCTTCCGACAGTGGCCAATGCCAGGTGCCACAGAGGGAATCAACAGAACAGGTAATCATCAAGTGATTCATCCCCTGTGTCCCATTCCCAGCTTCTGGCAAACAGAGGCTAGGGACACCATCCCTGCCCATCCTGGCTAATAGCTATCAATGGACCTATCCTCCATGAACTTACTTAGCTCTTTTTTGAACCCTGTTATAGTCTTGGCCTTCACAACATCCTCTGGCAAGGAGTTCCACAGACTGACTGTGTGTTGTGTGAAAAAATATTTCCTTTTGTTTGTTTTAAACTTGCTGCCTATTCATTTCACTTGGCGACCCCTAGTTTTTGTGTTATGAAAACTTGCTGAACAAGCTAGTATTCCTTTTCTAAACAAGCTTCATTGCTTTAAAACTCATGAGAATTAAGTACTTGTGGAGAACTCAGTGGAATGTTTCACTGATCCATATTTAGACTTTGTCTTCATACACTTTTATTTTGTATGCAGTTTTTCCACAGGATAACTAACACGTTAACTATCCCACTGTAAAATCCTAGCAGAGAAAAAGCATCTGCAGTTTTGTTATGAGGTACATTAGGCAAGGACCACCATGTGCCAGTGTATAATGTGTCCTAGCTATCTCAAAAAAAAGGTAAAGGTCCCTTGTCTCCACTAGGATTTTACAGTGGGACAGCTAATATGGTAATATCTCACTGGGAAAGAAAAATCAAAACACTTTTTTTGCAGTGAAGTGTCTTGGCTTCCATCATTTGGCCTGAGGTGTCTCTCCAGGTAAGGATCCTACTGTGCTTTGTATTCTTTCTGTGCTAAGTCTTGAGGTCAACAAGAGTTTTGACACTGAATTCAATGGAACTCCAAATTTTCTCTCCTCAAGGACTCTCACTGCACCCACAGACTTTTTGTGTGTGCGCGTGTGCACGCTTTGACAAGGTCTCAAGGACACAGCCAAGATCTGCCTTAATCTCGATCTTATCAGTTGAAAGAACTATAAACAGTGCTATTTTTTACCTTGACCATGTGAGCCGTAATACAACATAAGCTGGTACGACAACATCTTGACAAGCTTCTGGATATACAATTCTTTCTATTAAAAAAAGCACAGAAGCATAATAGTGACGGTACAAATTCCAGCTGCCTTTTATAAACCCAATATCAGGGCTGCTAACGGACAGGATTATTTCCTGCTACAGCATGTTTCAGTTTAACCACTGCAACCCTCAGCATTTTTGGGTCCATGTTCTTTTACCACATGCAAGCATTGCCTGAATTCAGTATACACCCAGTCTTAAGGAAGGGGAAAATGACAGTTCAGTCGGTCAGTTCTGCTCACTGTGCCAACTTCTCCATATTTAAAATTAGAAGCTTTTTAGTTCATTGGCTTCTAAACAGTCTTTAGGGCACAGTAACCCAGGGATATTTTGCTGTAATTCATGATCATCTCATTAGCCAGTTTCCCATAGTCTCAGTCACAGCTATCAGAAAGTATTTTTAAAATTGTATCAAAAGGTGACTTTCAAATCAGATGTGTTATCAACTTATCGGGGCTCTGGTCATAGACGGAGGCACCAGTCAGCCTGTGCCTCAGTTTCCCCATTTGTAAAGTGAGGATAATGATCCTGACCGCCTTCGTAAAACGCTTTGAGACCTACTGATGAGAAGCATTACATCAGAACTGTGCATTATTATTTAATATTTTAGTCACACTTCATAGCCCCAACCCTCAAACAACTCCAGTGGCTCCTCATTCATTTAAAGATCCTGGTCAACATTAGCAATTTTGGGGGGAATTTTATTGTTTCATATTAATTGCATATGTACAACCCACATCCCTCCAACTCTTGGTTTTAAAAGCCTTTCCAAGATTGCTTACTCTGACTACCTCATTTTTTTCTCCACTCCCCACTGTTCATCTGGGCTCTTCATCTGTCTTTGTAAGTCTCCCCAAGCTCATTTCATCTAGCACAGTCATGCTTCATCTACCTCATAGATTTTAAAGGCCACAAGGGACCATTATGGTCATCTTGTCTGATCTCCTGCATGACACATACCAGAGAATTCCACCCAGTGATTTCTACAGTGGAAGGAATTATTCTTCTCATGTCGTAAGGGAACAGACCCTTCATCCAGTCTAAATCCAAAACATTTTCTCCTTTGCTTTTACATCCTAATGTTTCTCTCCCTTTGTTATTTGCCTCCAAGTCTGCAGAGCATATTGCAATATGGACACCCTACAAAATGTCTGCTTTGCTTTTCTCATCAAGGGTATGTCTACACAGCAGCTGGGAGGTGGAATTCCCAGCAGGCAGACAGACACACAGACGCTCGCTTTGCTCATGCTAGTGCACGAAAAATAGCAATGTAGCTGCAGTGGCTCCAGCTAGCTGCCTGAGTGTGTATCTAGGGCTAGGCCCTAGGACTTTGGAAGAGGTTATACTGGGGCAGCTAGACTGAGATACCTTGTCTGCCACTGTGGCCATGCTGCTATTTTTAGCGTACCCTAGCTTGGGGGTACATCTCCCTGAGCTGGCAATTACCCCCTTCTCCTCACAATCTGCTACAAAGCCATAATCTCAAGAGAAGACTTTGTCTTGTGGGTCTAAATTATCTTAAATTCTACATCACGTCATGTTATTTTACTTTCACCATTTTAAAATATAGGGAAAATGGGTTGTCAGGGACATTAATGAGAGAATAGGCAGAAATTGCTCCGCTATTTAATCATTCAAATCCCAAACACTTAAATGGTTTTGCATGACTGCAAGAAGAAGCTGCACAGACTCAGACTTAAGGCCAGAAGGGTCCATCATGATCATCTAGTCTGACCTCCCACACACTGCAGGCCACAGAACCTCCCCTCTCCTGGAGTCTCAGAGTCGGGGCACCAGCCAGAGCCAGAACATCTACACTGCTAATTTATAGCCCTGCAGCCCAAGCCAGCTGACCCAGCCTCGGAGACTTGGTGCCATGGGTTTTTTTAAGCGTGGTGTAGACATGCTCTTAGTGTCTCTGTCTCAGTTCCCTAGCTATAAAAAAATAGGACAGTAGCACTTCCCTATTTCACAAGGGTGTCGTGGGTATAAATCCATTAAAGATTGTGAAGTGCTCAGCTGTTATGGTAAGTACCTGAGATCAGTATTAAAAGAAATCAAGAAATTGAAGTCTTACCTATCCAAAACGTGATTATGGAACTCTTGCAAGTATATCGATTTCCACTGATAACTGCATTTGGATTGATGATTTGAGAATTTACTACTACTAAAACATAGATCTATTTTCAAACTATGGGAAGCCACAACACTGGTTCTCTTTGGAGAAATGCTTGATTTAGCTCTGTCTGTGATGCTGGACGAGATATCAATCATCATGATAATTGTCTTTTCTAAGTAGCTTAAGAATGTTTCCATACATCTTCCAGTCAGGGTTATGGACAATTAACAATGAACAAGTTCCACTGCAGCTGTTTGAGTAAGTTAAAGAATGGCCATTGCTTGCTTCTCAGACCCGTCTAGCAAGATTATCTATGGTAGCCATGTTTTGTTTTGTTTTTTAAAAAAAAAAAGTCTGCTATTTTCAACCCTTTCAGCCATTATCTGGAAAGGGGTACACCCAGGTTTATCTTGGAATAGAGAAGTCAAAGAAATTAAGTCATAATAAATCTTCTGGGTAAATGTTTTCAGAAGTACACAAGACCCAGCTCCTCAAAGGGACTTAAGTCAATGGGAAATTGAAATCAGTGTATCACTGAAACCAACGGGAGTTAGGCACCTAAATACCTTGTAAGATCTGCATCCAAGTGACTTTGAAGCCTGATTTTCCATTTTGAAATGGACTTAGGGTTTTAGGCTCAAATCCCAAAGAAACATAAGCATATGTTCTCAACATGTTATCCTTTACAATTAAGCAATCTTAAGCAAATTTTTTTTTTTAAAAGTTAGATTGTTATTTGTATCAGACTAACTACAAGCAGTTGATAAATGAGTTTTTAACTCAGGAACCTATTCTCTTCTTACTTCCATTGGAGTAAATCAGGAGTTATCCTACTGAAGTTTGTTACATCAACATAACTCAGAGTAGAATTGGACACATACAACAGGTCAGATCCTCAGTGTAAGTCAATGTAGCTGAATTTGACTCCCCCCTCCTTCAGTTTAAATTAGTGCAATCCCTTTTACGTCAATGGAACTACACCAGTTTACACCAGCTGAGGATCTGGTCCATCATGCTTTAATCAGAGAGATCCTAATTGCCAGTTAATTTGATAAAGAGACAGAGGATCCATAAACACCCCAGCTGTGCTCTTTACTTAGTCTGAGACTAGATGAGTCTGGTCTGTATTTGACAAGGAGAACCTCAGTTTACATCTGGCTGCTGCAGGAAGAGCTATCGGTGATCCAGCAGGAGACATTTTTCTATGGTTGTGAAAATCCTGGGCCCTTCCATCCCAGGGATAAACACCCATCTCTTTGTTAACCTGAAGTACCAATATGAACATATTTGGAAGTGAGCTGTTGCATGACAGACTCTACGTGTCCAGACTCTGTAGCAATAAAAAAGGCTTCTATGATGAAAAATGATATTCGTTGTATTAAGTTACACCTCAACTATTTGGAAAGAATTTAAAACAGACCTTTCAGGGTTTTTATGGTCACCAGCATTCTTATGCTGGCAGCAGGCTGAGCTGCTAAGCCTGCTGCTGGTCTGGGGCTCCATCCGCTGGCTCCGGCCAGCCAGGGCCCGCTCAGCTGGCAGACGTCCGTCCAGGCACCCCTGGTCGGCCTCACTGAGATGGCTATCCTCCTCTGAGTTCACCACACTGGCCATACAGGAAAAGAAATTCAAAAGTTCCAGAGGCTTTTCCTGTGTACCTGGCTAGTGCATCCGAGTTCAAAGTGCTGTCCAGAGTGGTCACAATGGAGCACTCTGGGATAGATTGGAGGCCAATACCATTGAATTGCATCTACACTACCCCAAATTCAACCCGGCGATGTCAATTTCAGCACGAATCCCCTTGTCGGGGAGAAGTGCAGAAATCGATTTTAAGAGCCCTGTAAGTTGACAAAAATGGCTTTGTCATGTGGATGGGTGCAGGGTTAAAATCGATCTAATGCTGCTAAACTCGACCTAAACACGTAGTGTAGACCAGAGCATAGAGTCAGGCCATTTATATCCCCAAAACCAGAGCGGTGGCTTGGAGCTGGAGTGAGGAGGCTACACAGGCATTGCATTTGGGAAGCCAGCACAGTGCAGAGCTACATCACAGGGAGCTACTTAGAAAACTTCCATTCGAAGTCAACGAGCTAAGCTCCGTGGTTCGTAATCAAGCAGTGGAGACAACGGCAACGGAAATTAAGGATGGCAGATTTTGGCCACAAGTTACCAAGGGACTAGTTTTCAGAAGTGCTGAGCAGCCACAATACAAGGGGAATTCTCTCCTGGCCATTTCTGTCGGGTACAAAGTGGACACAGATGGGAGAAACCAGCCCCAAGAGTTTTGCTGCTGCTGCAGAGAGCAGAGGCTGACCACCATTTGAAGGAAATGCTATAGTAAAAGCTATCCCGTGACTGATCTACCTTGGATATGCATATGGCCCCACTTACTGCAGTATCTGAGCACCTCATAATTAATGTATTTATCTTCACAGCACCCCTGTGAGGTACGGAAGTGCTGTTATTCCCATTATACAGATGGACAAATGAGGCACAGCAAGGCTACAGCCCAGATTTTTTGTGCCACTCAGCGTTGTAATGCCTAACTGATTTATGAGCCTACGTTTCATGCTGAAGTGTCTAAACCTCTTTTGAAAATGAGAGTTGGGTGTTGCCATACTGAGGGTGGCAATGCTCAAGTACCTTTAAAAATCTGGGCCTAAGTAAGTTGTCCCCGGTCACCCAGGAAGTCTGATGGAGTAGGGAATTAAGCACAGGTCTCTCACCTACTAGGATAGTTCCCTAACCAGTGGGCCATCTTTCCTCAAATGAAACTGCTGCCAGCTCAATACATGTGAATGACTTGCCATCACTTACTGAAAAGATAAATTACACACAAACGCAGCCAATATGAAACCAGATTACCCATTAAAAAAACAAAAACAAAACAAAACAGTAAGCTATTTAAAAATCAAGCTTTCCCCCAGCTCCCTCAATAGTTATCTCACTGGATCTCACCATAGTTATATCATCACCTGGCAGCGGACAGCTAGTCAGTTGTATCCCCATGCAGATTTTCCCTCCACATCACTCCCTCACCAATATTTGCCCATATGGAGTGACCACTTCATTGGATTCTAAAACAGCTAATCAGAGAGCCATAAATCTTAAAACCAAACAGGAATTATTTTGGGGCAGTTCTCTGGCCTGTGTTATGCAGGAGTCGAACTAGATGATCACAGCAGTCTCTTCTGGCCTTTGTATCTATCAATCTATTGCTCCCTTCTATTTGGAAAGATCTGTACGGCCAAGCTTATTGTAAAAGCTGCTGAACCCAATGGAGTTACTCTGGATTTAAATTGACGTACCTAAGCAGAATCGACCCACTGAGATGTTGGCTGCTTCTGTCTCAAATCTTGGATTTTCCCCTTAGCTGTGTTTTTCCTCTAGCTAGTCTGTGGTGGTGACATTTGAGGATGGCAGCATAGTTGTGTTCTCTCCTCCCAAGGATCTTCCCTGTTCTCAACTGCAGTAGCAGCAAGAAGTGCCATCGCCCCTAAACTGAGCAGCGTACGTTCCTCCCATTTGCCGATTTCATGCCAGTTCTGTTTTCAGTTAGTTTGAATTCTCCAAATCCCCTGTGATCTATATTTCATTAACGTTTCAGTGCCTTAGACCTTGAGAACAACTTGGATTTTTAAAAGGCTACTTTCAAGGTATGTTTCCTTAAGTTTTAAGATCATTTCTCTTTCTCGGCCCTGTTTATAATAACCTCCTGGAGACTTGAAAATGAATTCCTAATCAGAGTCCCTTTCCCACTCCCCCCTATACACTTGGTCATTACAGAGCAGCTTCTGAAGACACTCGTCTCATGTCATTGTTATTATGGACTCACTAACATTATTTGTATTACAGGTGTGTCAAGAGGCCCCACTGTACTAGGGGCTGCATGTATACATAGGAAAAGATAATTCCTTCCTCCCTGCAATCGAAATAGACAAGACAGAGAAAGATGTACCATGCAAGCAGAAGCTGGGGAAATAAGGCACAGAGAAATCAAATGAGTTAGCCAAGGTCACAGTGAAAGTCTGTGGCAGAGGAAGAAGTGGGCCCAAGTCTCCTGAGTCATAATCCAGAGCTTTAGTCACAAAAACACAGCTTTCCTCCTGAGAGCCACTGTTCTTTCTTCAGGATGGCAGAGTCCTTGGGTGCAAGAAAGCAGGCTAGATTGGAGAGAAGGTTCAACTGTTAGAGAGTTTCTCCTTGTTTCCCAATGGCTGGAACCAGTGGAGTGAACCTCACACAAGCGGGCTAGATCAGTTAGATAAAATCCACAGAACATCAGATCCTGAGGAAAGATGGGCCGTTTTAAGAGGATGGCTGGGCCTGTGGTTAAAGCACTGAATTATGACTCAGGAGACTTGGTTTCACTTCCTGCCTTATTTAGCATGAAATTGATCCCTATGCACTGAGCTAGTGCAAAGGCACTATTTTAAGAGTTTAGGTGATGCCTAGGGCCTTGTGTGACCCCCACTATAGGGACGTAAGCAAAGGAAAGAAAAAAAGAAAAGGACACAGCAAACACCACAAGTTCCCTCATAAAGACCTCCAAATGGACTGTGCAAACAGAATTATCAGCAGAGCAGAGTAAGCCCTGCTAGGCATGACAGGGACTCCTCAGATCACCCCAGAATACTCTGTGGTTTTAAATAGCTGTGAAAGCTATCCCCGGTGTATAAAACCCATCTCTGTATTTTGCGCCAGAAAGTGCAAGGGAATCTAGGGCAAGATGCCAGTGATGATGGTTCATTACACTCATTTGCACTACATTCATTTGGACTTACATCAATTGCTTCAGTTCCACCACTAGTGCAGGGATGGGGCAGCAATCCTGTCAGTTTAGAAGAGTAAAACATCTTCTCCTTCAGGTTTTATTTTAAAAACCATTCATCTCTCTCCCCTCCCTCCACCCCCAAAATGTCAATGTATCTTTTTCAGTGCCAAGAGGGAAAAAATCTCTTTTGGTTGCACTGCCAATTTTTCTCCCTGCTTTTGCTAAGTTCAGTCCCTGTTTAATAACAAAACATCCTGTGAAAAAGGAAAACTTTGTTTTTTAAATTACTTTTGTTAAAATCTTGAGCTTATGAAAATCCTCACCAAATGCTCCAATGAATATAAACTGCCTTTCATACCATTCTAGAAAAATGGGCACTGTTGACTTCAGTGCAGTCACGCCCGAGATGAATTTAGCCCATTTTGCATAGTCAGGCTACAGATGGTATTTTGTGGGATGCACTGGAGTGAAGGAAGAAGAAATTCAAATAATCAAGGGAAGAGTTATGAATAAAAGCTGGTGCTGAACAGGTATGTGTCTGTCTGTCTCTCTCTCTCTCTCATTTTTGCACCACTATTTAGATGGACATTGTCAGCTTTAGGTTTTGGGAACAGAGTAATGGAGAAAAGCTCTCAACAAAAAGCTGGATTCCTATTCAACAGCATGGGCTTGATTTTATTTTGAAAATTATATATATTTTTTATTTCTTCTGCAAAGGGTCTTTTCATCCAAAGAGTCTTTCTATCAAGGAACAAATTGATTGAGGCCTGCTTTTGCAATGGTGTCTCCTGTGCAAAATGGGCTTCAGGTTTGAGGCAACACAGAGAGGGAGCATGCTTCCAAATACACATAAAAAAAAACAAAAAACAAAACAAAACAAAAAAAACACACAACACACAGCAAAAACTGATTATTGCAATCCCAGGCCCCAACCCTGCAATCAGATTGGTGTGGACAGCTCCTTGCTCCTATGCAAGGTCCCATTGACTTCAGTCGCGTACTCTGCAAATACAAACATTCAGATCTGACCGCAAGAGTGTTGCATTAGTTGTTACTCATAGCTATTGTATCAACAATATTTTCCAGATCAGACAAATACGATTTTCCTGTTGATGGTGCCCCTTAAAAGTTGCAATAAGCCTGGTATTAAAACTGTAACCTTAAAATGAGACCCAGGTTAGCAATGGCAAGATACTTAATATTACGCAACCAAAGTTGAAGATTTTGGCCAACTGACTTTACATAGAGTAATGCTCCAGGATTAATGTTATTTATTTGCATTGCAGTAGTTCCTTGAGGGCTCAGCTAGGGTCTCATTGTGCTACAGACTGTATACACAAAAGCTTACAGTCTAAAGTTTACATCTTTCACCCTGGAACTGTTAGAAATGTATATATAAAATCATTAGAGTAACACTGACGGTTAATAAATCAGACTTATTCTGCTGCACGGCATGACCTGATGATTAGAGCACAGGATGGGGAGTCTGCCATCCTGTATTCTAATTCCAGCACTGATCTTTCCTGCCTCATCTTGAGATGTTGAGGCAATTTCTCTGGGCCTCAGTTTCTCAGTCTGTAAAATGGGGATTTACTACTTTTGCAAAGTAGGGCTCTTGGTGGACAGTAGTACAAAGTATTGTTACTAATTCACAACACCAGTGGTCACAGATACAAGTTGAAGTAGTTGGGGAGTTTTTGCCACAAGTTTCTAGAACTTTGTCCCAAGGCAAATAAGAGGTAAAGCCAATTAGTTGCCTTATTAAATATATTTCACATTGTCTTCGGTAAGAAAATGTTTCCATTACCTCTAATACCGAAGCTTCTGTATCTACAGATCCCAGTTAGTCTGGCAAACTACTCTGGGCTCTTGAACCAAGATACAAAATGAATGGCTCCACTTTCCAGGCAGCTTTCAAATATATGCTATAGCCCAAAACCAGCTTAATACAAGCCAACGAAGTAGGGAATTTCAGAGATCTAGACATCTACATCTCATTAAAGTTAATGATACATAGGCATCCAAACCTCCGAGGCAGCTTTGAAAAAATGTAAGCCTGAACTTACTGGTTCACTCGTGTGAGAGTGTGACACTTAATAGAAGAAGGTATTTA
Organism: Chelonoidis abingdonii; assembly: GCF_003597395.2. NCBI lineage: Eukaryota > Metazoa > Chordata > Testudines > Testudinidae > Chelonoidis > Chelonoidis abingdonii. The sequence continues at coordinate 73,651,675 of NC_133778.1, forward strand.
ATTTACAGATTATCACTAAGAATCTCCCCCTGCCCCTCTATACTTTGGGCACTATCTTTGAGTTTTCATTACAGATAATCAGACCCACTAGGCACCCCCCCCCCCTTTTAAGAAGGTGATCATGTCAACAGAAAACAAAGTAGCAAATGTTCAGTGGTGTTGGAACAATTTTTATAGTCGGGGTGTTGAGAGCCATTGAACTAAACTGTAAACCCTGTATATGATGGAAACCACGTCAAGCCAGGGGGTGCTGCCACACCCCAGCAGCCCTAGTTCCAGCACCCCTGAAGTATTTTTGAGAAGGTGACCCTTGAAGTTGTTGCCTCCAAAACCACTATTGTGAAGAAGTCATTTCTTTCTGACACTGACTGTAGAAAAAAAAGAGAAAGTGACACGGCCCAGGAATCTCTCTCCATGGAGGAGTCTATGAAACGTGGCTCATATCAAATCAAGGGAAAAGTGTCTATAGTGACCATAGCTTGCTGGGAGTAAGAGAAAACAACAGAGAGTGCCATACACTACAGCAAAGTTTGAGCTGGAAAGCATTGGGTGTTTTAGAAAGAAAAGCATCTTTAGATAGTTAAGAAACATTTCATGTTTTGTCTCCCAACAGAGCTGTAATGCTTCACTGTCCTATCAAACCTCAACTCACTTCTCTTTTTCAAAAGAAAGTGTTTTAACCCCTCGGCCCCCGCCCACAGAACTGCAAGGGGAACTTCGACTTTTTTTTTTTTTTTTTTGCTTCTGAACATTAAGTTTGTTTATGACACGTTTCAAACACAACCACACACACCTCTTCAGACTCAATACACGAGTGGATCACAATAGATCTGTCCATTTCACAGAGTCCTACATGGAGAAGTATTCAAAAAAAGCTACACACGCCAGCCCCTCTGCCTTCCACCGCGAGGTAAAGAAGCCAAAACAGCTGTCAGTTCAGTCTGCACAAGCCTAGCTGACAACCCAAGCCTTCTATAATAATGAAAGTGCTTACAGGATTCAAGTACAACACTCAATGATCACAGTTCATTACACTCACCAGGCAGACCCAAGTCTTGTCCTGTCCCAAGGAAAGTGCCCTGTCTGGATCCAGCTGCTTCTTTCTCTCCTACAGTAGCCCCATGCCTTTGGAGACCCAGCAGTGCCTGAGAAGTGAAGCTCATTAGACCCCCACCACCATCCCTTTCAGTCTAATTGCCCCAGCTGCTATTAAAGCTGCAGCAGCCTCTCTGCAGGCAGATTTACACTCCAACCATTCTTTATATTGCAATATCTGCGGCTAAAAATAGAACGGCTCTAAAGGGGGAGGCTGGGTGGGTTAGTTTCTAATTAGGTGGGCAAAATATCAGCTGTTTGGGGTGTTTTGGAAAGCGGCGGGGTGCTTCAGAGCCGCCAGCCCATCCCCACTGGGGCCAGTCTAGTCGCGAGGGGCAAAGTTGCTCTTTAAATCTGGATCAGAAAAAGCAATGGACCCTCCCTTTGACAAATGGACTAGTCCGCCTAGTGTACTCCAATGAGTTGGCTTTAAGGTGGACTGAGGGGTCGGAAATTTGGCAGTGGGACCTTAACGCGTTTCTGGAGTGTGAGACCTTTTCATTAGTCATCCTGAATCCAGACAGAGCTATTTACACACGTGCTTGTTCACTGGTTTTGTCACATAGATGAAGCCAATGGATTTTGTTAGCCCTAAGAATTTTCTACCTCCTCCAACACAAAAGAAATGATTATTTGTTGAGCACAGTCTGAAACACCACTCTGAATTCACAGCAGGTGCTCTGCATTTCCAGGATTGAACAGTGGCCGGTTCATCAGAACAAGATCTTGTAGAGTTAAGAATTGTTTTAAACTTACCAAGTTGATCACAGATACTGAAGTTTTATTTAATATAGCAGGCCCCCTCCTGACAGGAGTGGCAGGGATATTAACCTTTTGGTAACCCTGACCTACCTATTTGTCTAGGGCTGAGAAATCAAATCAGCCAGTTGTGTCACATCCTCATTATACCTATACCCATAGTGCTGAACGCTGCCAACTTCAGTCAACTACTGTGTTCCCAGGAAGTGGAGATCTGGGTCCTGTGAACCCCATCACACCCGAGTAGTCCTTTTCACTTGCCTGGTGCTATTAAAGATGCTGAGATTTGTTGCATCAGTGAAGATGAAGATGTTAGTCTGGATCTGTAAAAAGCAACAAAGAGTCCCATGAGACCTTAAAGACTAACAGATGTATTGGAGCATAAGCTTTCGTGGGTGACGAAGTGAGTATTCACCCACAAAAGCTTATGCTCCAGTACATCTGTTAGTCTTTAAGGTGCTGCAGGACTCTTTGTTGCTTTTGTGTGAATAAGGGTTTGTAGGATCAGGCTCTGATCTTGGGCCACAATTCAGCAAGATACTTAACCCTGCACCTAACTTTACATAGCTGAGTAGTGTCCTTGAGATTAGATACTTAAGTATCTTGCTGAGTCAGGGCCTGTCAGTGAGTTTAAGGGTTTGGTCTATGCCCACCCTTTAACCAGTCTCCTGAGAGTGACACCTTTAATACGACATGCCCCAAGGACGCACAATTCCACAAGGACAGGCTCATGGCCTCCAAGACTCTGAGACTGGACCTTTGGCACCGGCAAACCCTGTTTCTCTCCATGGCTCCGTGTTACAAATCCAGCCAAGTCAGACTCCTGCGGGAGGCTGTTATTGTAGCCTTCAGGTGGCAGTGTTCTCTATATTGGCAGTGACACAGGCAGCCTTTTCCAAACAAGGTAGCCATTTATTAGTAACCCAAATGTATCACTTTTAAAAAAGGGAAAAAATCTTGATTTTTAGCCCATCTTTTTAGCAGCTGGCAGGCAGAATCGGGAAGTACTTAGGTCAGCAAAGTGAGGCAGAAGTCAAGGCACTGTCCACCTAAATCCAGGCACCCAAATACCTGTTTGGGCCCCTACAATGGTCTGATGGTCAGAGTTGCTGACTACTCACCGCTCTCATTAACCTCAGACATCTCTTTTCTTTAAATCCAGGCCACCCCCATAAGGATTTAGGAGCCTACCCTTAGGCCACCCAAGCATGAAAGTGTCGGCTTACTTTGTCAAAGTCAAGAGGAGAACTCACATTTCCTGACTCCTGGGCTTTAGCAGTGATTGTTCCAATCAGATAGACGCCTCTTTTCATTCACATCACGCACATAAAATAAAAAATAAACGTAAAACAAGTAAAATGAGAAGTGACAATCCAGCTTTCATCTGGCTGCTATCTGGGGCAGCAGCAGCAGACTCTTCCAATCCTGGGACACATTAGATAAACAATAGGAAGTAAATTTCTCCCAGGGTTGAGGCCTTACATAATGTGATGCCTATTGCAGTGCACTTCAGCAGGTTGCAGAATCAGACTGTCACACTCAAATAAAGCTGAAGATGTTCTATTCAACGGAACCTACAAAGGACATTTATCAGTGAAGAGATCCCCACTGCTGGTCTTCTCTATAACTATGTTACGTAATGGAGCACTGAATAGAGCTAGTCAAAACTTGAAGGAAACTTTCTTTAAAAAAAAAATTCAAAATTGGCAATTTTTGGATTAAATTTTCACGAAATGTTTTCTATTTCCCAGCCTGCTCGAACAATGGATTTTGGTTTCCTGGCAGAATTTGACTTTGGCTAAAAGTGGCTATAAACCCTCTGAATTGTCTAGGGGGCAGAGCAAGGGGCCAGTAGATTTGTTTACCAATGGCGTACATTGTTTGGACAGCATATTATTCTGCAGTTAGGACCATAACTATCTGTGGCCAAATATAGAAGCCGTCAGCACAGTCACCAGCAAGCTGCATATCTGTAGTATCAGTAAATTGCTTGAAGTGTGAGCAGATGCCTCAGGGTGGTTGGAAATGGCTCCCAGAATGCTCAAGGGCTTGGTCAGCAGTTCACACCTAGCCTAGACTGAGAGTGACCTAAAGTCACATTTTGGCAATGGTCTGTGTGAGTTGGTGGTCAAAGTCTAGTTCCTGTGGAACTGGTGTCTGCATAACAGCTGGCAATCACAAGCAACCCTACACTCACAAAGTGGTGAGCATTTCATAACGAAAACATAATTCAGGTACTGAGGGATTGCATGAATCACAGTTAAAAGAAAATCACTTTAAAACAACAAGTGAGCAAATCCTGACATCCTCACTCCTATGCAAACCTCCGTTTAACCTCACTGATTAATCAAGCACGAGCGCCGTTCCATTGACTTTGTTCTGTTTGCTTTCGGCAGAAATATTTTCTAATTGTAGGTGAGATTCCTATTGCCTGAAGGGTATTAGTTGCGTGTTAAATTGGAATCATCTCGGCAGTGCGTGCACACATGTCTGTGGGCGGACACATGCATTTGTGATTATCTCCGGAGTGTAATGCGGGGGGTATGTGGCGGAGCTAGGTGGGCTGCTTACATACAGTATGTGGTGTTCTCTTTCCATTAAGGCAGCACAAAGGGGTGGATTCTGGCTGCAAATAGCCTTATGGAGGGATACTCCCATGCCAGCCCCTCGAGCATAGGGGAGGGGGAGGGAGTGGCGGGATGGTGAGGGCATGTGGCTGTGCTATGCTACACCAATCTTCCACTGACGTACAGTTCTGTGAGGCCGTGCAGAAGCCGTGATCTGACCCTCGATGCCCCCCTCCCTGCCCATACACACGCTGCCTTGTGCTGATGGGAACTTTGTCACAGAGAGGAATCAAGCCCGATATTACTTACGTGTGTTCTATAACAAAGTCTGGGGAGTAGCACCAGGAAGCCAAGCCCAAAGACTGATCTGCTTTCCATGTGTGATTGGTGTTTTGTAAATAACCTTTTCAAATGGAGAGGGGAAAAAAAAGAGAGAGAGACAGCGTGAGCTAGAGACACTCAAATCAACCACACTTGGAGCTTCTGACTGCTTGGGATCGGAACCAAGCCAGTGCAAGAGCTTTGCTGAAATTATAAATGTTACCACTGTGAAAATAGTTCAACTCTCAGCTAATAACGGTCCCTGGTTCATTGCCCCAAAGGACAATCATTGGTTCCATGGGATGGGAACTGTGCAGCCAGGCTGTACAAATGACAGCGTAAACAGCCCCAATTTATCCTGGTGTTTAATGCCTCGCACTGAGCGCTAGTTAGTAATAGAGGACACCTAGTGGTATTGAGATGTAGCTGCATATGCAGATGGAAGTTTACATGTGACTGCTAAAGAAATGGGCCAGGATTTGTTGATCATGATGGGGTCCGGACTGATTGTAACATTTACAAGAGCTTTATGACAAGCTGATCAAGGAGGATCCTTTTAAGAAGATCAAGATGGAAAGAATTAAAAACCCATGTGACTGATCCGGCTACTAACAAATGTATGCAATGGTTATTAAGAAGCAGTTAATAAATACCCTTTTGGTCTATATGTCTTCATGCCCTGCAAGGAGAGATGGGCACATCACACTCTCGATAAGTGAGATACTAAATAGGAAGCACAGTGCTCTCATTGTAACAAAAAGCAACGTGTAAGGTGGGACTCAAAGGTTAAATCAGAGGATTTCTTTTGGGCCTCTGCTCTGCTCCTGATTTAGGCTGATTTGCCCCTCCATTGCCTCTTCCACGTGACACTCTCCATGTGCGTCACAAACAGTAAACTATGGCTCACACAGCATTTTTATAAAGTAGCTATTGTAACCTCCCATTTTACAGACGGGGAAAGTAGGGCACAGAAAGGTGATACGATTTACCATGTTGCACGGATCCAAAAATGGCACTTAATTCCTGACAACCAGTGCTGGCCACTGCACCGTCTTCCATTTCAGTTGAACTGCTGTGGAAATGAGATGAGTTGAATTCTGGGCCAGAACATCAGCTGGTATAAAATGGCATCCCTATTCACTTCAGGGCCCGAATGTGTCATATATGAAAAGAAAAAGTGTCCATGTTTCCTTCACGGAATACCCCTTTCTTCTTACTTTACAAGAAGGACAGTTAGGATACCTTCCTTTCAGATTTACCTTCTCTATGCTTGCCTGTTATTTTACATACCTCAGTATAGACACCAAAGCCTGAAGGAGAAGCATAGCTGCAGACAAGGACCAGAAGGGATTCTGAGGTGGGCTGTGTTCTCTGAGGATGTAGCCACTCCCCTTACCTTGCATTTAGAACTCAGTGGGACTGGGACAAGTATTGCAACCCCATGCAGTACGTCTGGGGACCACTGTATTACAGCTATGCATGGTTTATATACGATTGTGTTCTACTCCAGGGGGAGGGTTGAGCTATTGGGCCCTCCACTTGGAACCCTGCAATGAAATGTTTACAGACTCAACTCTCAGAGTAGAATCCTACTTGGAAGGCCTGATCCTGTGTGTGTAGAATTCTTACTGAAATAATGAATTCCATACACAGGGGGCTTTCAGGATTCACCCCTCCCTGTATTCATTCAAACTGCCTGTGTACCTTGGGCTGCTCCAAAGAGTAGGTCTTGGAATATCCTTAACTCCCTGGTTAAAGCACCTTTAAGTGGATGGGAGATGGTGGCCAGTATAAGGTGGTACAGCTTAGCTGTAACCTTGTAAGCTGCTACAGTTGTACGTAACGATCTGAGGCCTTTTCTCTGGTGTACTGAGGTATTGGAGGAAGGAGATTGAATCTCGCCTAATTTTCAAAAGCAGAACAGCTCTAGCGTCTTTTCTCATGGCGAAACAAAAGCCGGCCAAGTGAAAACAGCCATTTAGTGGGCCAAGGCATTAAAGAAAGACACTTGAGATGCATCCAGGTGGTCTTCATGCGAGCAGCAATAAAAGGACACTTGGGTCGTTGAAAGTTTCCAGTGTTAAGCACCAAAGGCACAACACAGCTCCTTCAGCTCGGCATATAGCCCGGCACGTTACGACAACGTGGGTTTTAAGGCAAAAGAGATGAGGAAATCAATGACCCAGAGAGAGAGGGAGATAATGCCAGATGAAGCCTATTGATGACATTTCCAAGCAGTTTGTTCATACTCTGTTCAATGAGCCGCATGTGAAGAGATGGAACAGATTAAAGATGACCTGCATATATTTCGCCCAAGAGCAAGATTCTGTGATATATAGTTGTAAACGGGTCACTGTGGTTGTGCTGCTTCCTTGCTGAAATCGTGATGACTGATTCACTTAACTATTCAGGAATTAGCTTCAGCTGAATTTAACATTTCTGAGCGTAAAAGGCAATTAGCTTGCCTCTTAGGAACTTAGAACAACCACCAGGGACATTGCAATCAGCGAAGTGTTCATTTCACAGATATTCGTGGATAAAAACACATGGATTTAAACTTGAAGGGACACTGCTAAGCAGAGTAGGCCCAAAATTTAACTTCTGCTAAAATAGGATTTTACATTATCTCAAGAGAAATATTTAAAGTTACTGAAAACGGTTCCTTAAATGGAAACATTTCCCAGATGCAAGGGAAACCGACTAGAAACAGGAAGTGAAACTGACTAACAGGGGCAGTGCCAGCCTCTGCTTAGTGCGAGGGCTGAAGTGGGCTAGACAGAAAATTGAAGTGGGATCTGCACCCCCTTCACCACTAGGTACCACCCCCTGGCCAGGTCTGATGCCAGAAGCCAGAGCCAGGCAGTGTGGGACCTGGCTCCAGGGTTGGCAGAGCCCGGGGGGCAGGGCCCAGGAGCCTGGGCTGGCATGGTTCAGTTTGGGCTGCTGTGGGCCGCCCTCAACCCTACACCTGCCTTGGGCAGCATGCCCTGGTGGGCAGGGACACAGGTCAGGGGCTGTTTTCAGGCCCCCTGCTCCCCAATCCAGGCTTACCTCTCCTCTGTTGTTGGAGCTGGGTGACCGGCCAATAGCTGCCACTCTCTCCGTTCTGCCTTTAGAGCTTGGTGGCTAGAGACCAGCAGCTATTATGGGAGGGCAATGCAAGTTTTGGGGTGGCTATAGCCCCCACATGCCTCCCCCTCAACCACTGGCCCTGCAAACTAGTCTAGTTACAACATGCTGGGTTCTCACCTGAAACCAGAGTGATATGAATGGGGTCATGGGTGTACCAGGATTGCCAACTTTCTAACTGCAGAAAACCAAACACCCTTGCCCTACCCCTTCCCTAAGGCCCCACCCCTGCTCACTCCAGCCCTCCCTCTGTCACTCACTCTCCCCCACTTTTGCTCATTTTCACTGGACTGGGGCAGGAGGTTGGGGTGCAGGAGAGGGTGATGGCTCTGGCTGGGGCTTTGGGCTCTGGGGTAGGTCGGGGATGAGAGGTTTGAGGTGCAGGAGGGGGCTCCAGGATAGCAGGGTGGAGCCAAGGCGTTTGGAGTATGGGAGGGGGCTCTGGGCTGGGTAGGGGGCTGGAGTGTGGGAGGAGGTGAGGGCTCTGGGGTGGGCCCAGTGATGAGCGGCTTGGGGTACAGGAGAGGGCTCCAGGATGTGGGGGTGGGGCCCAGGGGTTCAGAGTGTGGGAGGGGGCTCTGTGCTGAAGCAGGGGGTTGGGATATGGGTGGGGATATGGACTCTGGGCTTGGGGTGTGGACTCCAGGGTGGGGCCAGAAATGAGGGGTTCAGGATGCGAGAGAGCACTCTGAGCTAGGGCAGGGGGTTGGGGTGCAGAAGGGGCTGAGGGGTGGAGGCTCCAGGTGTCACTTACCTTAGGCAGCTCCTGGGAAGTGGCCAGCATGTCCCTCCAATTCCTAGGCGAAGGGGCGTGCATGGGACTCTGGCCAATGGGAACTGCAGAGCTGGTGCTTGCGGGGGCAGTGCACGGAGTCCCCATGGCCATCCCTCTGCCTAGGATCAGGAGGGACATGCCATCTGCTTCCAGGAGCCACGCAGAGCCGGGCAGGGCACCTGCCAGCCCCACTGCGCCGCCAACCGGACTTTTAATGGCCTGGTTAGCGGTGCTGACCGGAGCCGCCAGGGTCCCCTTTTGACCAGGTGTTCCGGTCGAAAACTGGACACCTGGCAACCTTAATGCTTACATCGGAGAAAGGAGAATTAGGTCCAAACAGAATGAAATGCAGAAAATAAAACAGACATGGGAGTTGGTAAATAGTAAATGGAACTTTTATTACAGTCTTAATGATCGAAAGAAATACCTATGACAGATTTTATATTCTCGAGAGTGTTGCTCTGAAAAGGCCAGTTAAAGTAGCCTACTTATAATGCAGTTCCCAGGTACTAATGGTGGAGCAGTTTATTTTGCATAAAAATTCCCAAAGACGTGCACTTTAAGGCAGTAACCAAATGTGGAAAATATTATACGGGGGAGAACTGTAATAACTGCAGTAGAAAGGCGCTTCTACTTCAGGCCAGGTCAACAGTGATCTCTGCTTCTGCCTGGAATGATGCAGTGGCTCAATGAGTCCCTGTCTATCTCAGTGTTGGGGGAAACTTTGAAGCATCATGAGAGATGAAGTCCAGCCAGGAGTCAGGCACACAGAAGAGAAGAGATATGACAGACCTGGAGCTACAACTCCCATGAGGCACCATGTGGGCTCAAGCAGACACAGGGAGTAATGTTGGCCTGACCTAGCATGAAACGTTTCACTGTTTTCAAATAACAAACTTTCAGAACAAATTTTCAGTGACACATTTCTTTCTGGCTTGGCTGTTCTAGAGCAGTGGTTCTAAACCTATTTATGTGGCCCACAACGTTACCTGGGCTGCAGGTTGAGAACCAGAGCATATCCCCCACAGGCCCCTATGCCCAGCGCCTCCCGCCCAGAGGCCTCTCCACAAAGTGGGGCCAGGATTGGGCCCTGCTTGGAGGCCCAGCAGCAGGGACCTGGACCCTGCTGTGCGGGGTCCGGTGGCAGCCCCGACACTGGACCTGGCCACTTGGGGTTGGGTGGCAGGGCAACCGGGCATCGTCCTGGACCCCAACCCTGGGGCCGGGTGCCAGCCCTGACACCAACCCCACGCCCTCAGCAGGGCTGGCTGGCCGGCAGCAGCCCCGGGCCCTGCCGGACCCCTCCACACAGGGCTGGCCGGTGACCCTGACCCAGCTGCGCTCTGACCAGCCAGGCAGCCCAGACCCTGCATTGCTGGGTGATCAGGCAGCCAGTAACCCGGATCTGCATTGCCTGCAGCCTCTAGCACACAGCTGGGCCATAACTGTGTGCTAATTGGGCTGCAAGAGGCCGGTGGGCTGAGAACCCCTGTTCTATAGGGTGCCCCAGACACGTTGGATGCGGAGGGCCTCAATCCATCCTGAATGTCTCTTCCACTCCCCTCATGGGTTTGTCACAGCAGAGGTATAGGGGCCCAGGCCCAGCCACTCCACTGGGTCCTGACCCTGGGCCTGAGATTATATTGTGCTCCAGGTTGCTTCCTATCAGGCTGTAGCTCCTCTATTTGGGTGCATGGCCACAAGCTCAGGAATATGTGCTTCATCTGTTAAGGGGACAACATGCTATTCTTCACTGTCTCATATGAGTTATCAACTCCCAAAGAGGAGGGGGGAAATCTGGACTGCTGCTTCCAGCGTAGCCTTAGGAATGCTGCAACCACTCCTCTCACAGCTCCAGGCATCAGCCACACTTCCTGGTACAGCCTGTAGCTCTTGCCTCTGGGGTACCTGGGTCCTTTTATGTTATCCCTCCACCTGGCAAATGCCCTGGGTGTGGGTCGGGCCTCCCTAGCCCAGTGCTGCTCTATGCCTTGCTCTGGTTTAGTGTGGTATTTTCCACTACATGCATCTGATGAAGTGGGCTGTAGCCCACGAAAGCCTATGCTCTAATACATTTACATTCGTTAGTCTCTAAGGTGCCACAAGTACTCCTGTTCTTTTTGCGGTTTCAGACTAACACGGCTGCCACTCTGAAACCTTTTGTCAGTGTTTGTCTTGTTTTGTCTTCTAGGAAATGGGATCGGACTTCAACAATAACAGCAGCTCCAGCCCATCAACTAGGTTCTTGCCTTCTCCCCATCTAGATTATACGACAGGACCCAAATCCTTAGACAGACAAAATTCCCTTTGCCAGCATCAGTATGGTAACATCTGGTCTTAGACTCCCTTCAGCTATATGTAAACTAGTAGTCTGTTCCTCCCATGTATCCGTTAAGGGAAAGTCCTATAGAAATGAGGGAAAGTGTTGCGATCAGGTTTTTAAATCAACATGCAGTGGAGGGAGATGATTGTCTCAGGTGTATCAAGGGTAGTTTTATGTAGAGAGAACACTGTTCTCTAGTAAATTCTGAAAGTTTCTAGGCTAACTTCTATAGACCCTCATATAATTTCTGTTAAAAACCTATTCATTTTGATGGGACTTTTCCCTAAAAAATCCTATTTGGAGTCACAGGGATCCCTCATGCCCCCCTACTCCGTGGGGATTTTATTTATTTTCCTTTCCATCCCCTAGTGACTGACAATTCCTCTACGGGTTTCTAATTCCCACTTCCCTGCAGAGAGCCCCAGCAGATGAAAACTTTGCCAGGCAGCATATTTGTGAACCAGAAAACACAACTTGAAGTTTTCTGGCTAGTACTTAAAAGATCCAGCTTCTTGTGATGAAAAGGACATTTTGCATTGGCTACCAATTATAGGTTCAAACAAGTGAGCACTTAGCTCTCAGCTTTCTCCAGAGAGCTCAGGCATATTTAACTCCCAGGAAGGGAAGATGAGGAGTTACCTCTCCCTCTTCCCAGCACTCCCAATCTTAGAACTGTGCAGGGGAGAGCATTATGATAGTGCTTTATGTCTGTTAATAAACAAGAGGAGATGGAACAAGCCCCTAGCTGGGGACACCAAGCTATATATAACTATCCCCTTCCTCCAGCCACATGAGCTCGGAAAGAAAAAAAAACTACAGGGGAGAATCATCCAGAAACTTGGTCAGCAGGAACATTGAGAAGCAGTTGCCACAGGGACCTGCAGACACTTTTTATTCTCAAGAAGATCTGCAGAAAAACTTTTTTTTCCTGCATTCCATGAGAATGTTCAACTTTTCGTTTGAAAAACTAACAACCTGAGAACCAAAAAAAAAAAAAAAATATGGGTTGTGAGTTTTTGGTCTTTTGGTGAAACAAGTCAATGTTTTCCATGGAAAATTTTTTTTCCTTTTCTGAGTAGCTGTATGCTAGACATTCATTCCCTTTTGCTGATTGAGTGTTTGCTCGAACACCCTCTGCTCTTCCCCCACTTCTTCATAGTCTCTTAACTCAGCCTCCCATTACCTGCTGTCCATGTTCCCTACTTCCTATCTCTCTGATATTGCCTCTCCCCCCATTTGTCTGTCAGTAGGGCTCTCTGCCCTAGGATTAGGGTTACTGTGAGTAGGGCTCTGCACCTTAGAGTAAAGGTTCCTATGTGTAGCATATTTGGAGCAAAGGTTGGGTCCCTAAGGGTAGAATAATTGGAGTTCAGGTACTTATAGGTATGCTACTTGGAACTAGGGTTAGTGTTCCCATGGGTAGGGCTTCCACACCCTAAGGTTAGGGTTCCTAGGGGCAAGGTACTTGGAGCTAAGGTTAGGATACCTATGAGTAGTGCTCCCCACCCCAGGGTTAGGGATCCTATGGGTAGGGCTCCATGTCCTAGAGTTTGGGTTCCTATGGGCAGGGTAAGGGTTAGGTTCCCACGGGTAGGGTTAAGGTGTCCATGGTTACAGCTCTCCACGACTGCATTAGGGCTCCTATACATAAGGCACTTGGAGCTAGGTTTAGGGTTTCTATAGGTAAGGCTCCCTCTGGGTAGGGCTGCCTGGTCTAGCATTGGGTTCCTATGGGTAGGGCACTTGGAGGAGCATTAGGTTTTTAAGGGTACGAAATGGCTGCGAGGGGGCGCTAGCTGAGGAGGGCTCTAAGTTACCACAGTAAATTCTTTTCCAAGGCTCTGGCTGGTGGGTCTTGCCCCATGCTCAGGGTCTAACTGATGGCTGTAGCTGGGGTCAGGAAAGAATTTTTTCCCAGGTCAGACTGGCAGAGATCCTGGGGGGTTTTCTCCTTCCTCTGCAGCCTGGAATATGGGTCACTTACAGGCTTAAACTAGTGTCAATGGTGGATACTGTGTAACTTCAAGTATTTAAATAATGATTTGAGGACTTCAGTAACTCAGCCAGAGGTGTTTTACAGCAGTGTGTGGGTGAGGTTCTGTAGCCTGCAATGTGCAGGAGGTCAGATGAGATGATCATGACGGTCCTTCTGACTTTAAAGTCTATGAATTTTTCTGTTTAGCCAATTCCCTGTCAACAAAACCCCCATCCACAAAACTGAAATAGAAAAAGAATAACCGCCCTCCCCCTAAAAAGGCAGTAGGGCCATTTCATTTGTAGCCCATTGTCTACTCTTCTTGCAAGTTACATCCCTTCCCTCCACCCCTTTGTCTGTCATGTCTTCATGACATGAACTATTCCACACTCCGTGTTTGTATAGTGCTCAGCACAATGGGGCCCTGATCTTGGCTGAGGTCTCTATAATTTATTGGTATGACAGCAGTGCCTAAACTGAGTTATTAGTCCTGTCATTTGCTAAATTCAGTAGGGAACAAAAGTTTAAAGCAAAGGTGCCGATTCTGTGGGTGTTCTGTGGCTGGAGCACCCATGGGGAAAAATGGTGGGTGCTGAGAACCCACCGGCAGCCCCCCTATTAGCTCACCCCCCACCGCCTCCCACCCACTGGCAGGCCCCATGGATCAGCACTTCCCCCTCCCTCCCGCTCACAGCGAACAGCTGTTTCGCGATGTGCAGGAGGCTGGGAGGGAGTGGGGAAGAGTGAGGACATGGCGTGCTCAGGGGCAGAACCAGGCGGGAACAGGCCAGGCAGGAATGGAGCGGGGGGTGGGATGGAGGCTAAGCCTGGGACAGTGCCAGGGGTTGAGCACCCCCTAACACTTTGGAAAGTCGGCGCCTGTGGTTTAAAGGAAGAGTCACAAAATGAGGCATTTTTATTATTCCACTAATCCTTTCTATCCCCATAACACTGTTCTTATTGTGACTCACAGAAGACATGCCACTCCGCAAGGTAAATAGATATGTGTACCATTATTATTTGTATCCATTAGTCCCTCTGCTCCCAAACAAGATCAGAGCCCCACTGCATTCAGTGTTGAAAACCAGCCAGATTTTGATATCCTAACTCACACTGCATTGGACCTTACTCCATAATTAAATCACTACTGAACTATTGTTGAACAAGGTAATATTCAATGTGAGTAAGGGTGGCAGAATCTGGCCCATAGTAAAAGAAGTCCCTACCCTCAAAAGTTTACAGTCTCAATAAACAAAATGTGGGAGAAAAGCAGCTTTCTCATCCTCATCCGGGAAGTGAAGGACAGAGAACTGAGGAGTAGGCTCCTATATGGCATCAGCTGTTTTCAACATGTGACCCTAAAATGACTTGCCCAAGAGCACAGGTCTGTGGCAGATCTGGAAACTGAAACCAGGACTCCCAACTCGTCACTGCAGTGCCTGAACTGCAAGACCCTCCCCTCTCTCTCAACCCACTTTCTTAAGAGGAGTTGTGGCATCTAACCCAGATAGAACAGCACAGACACACCTCATTTACCTTACCTCAACCCATCCCAAGGCTAGACCCCTTCCTTCTTTCTCAAATAGCTCAGTTCTTTATTTATTTCCTTTAATTTATAATCAGTGTTACAAAAGGCATCTATCCTGGATGTTTACTGAAGGAGTCCCATAAGCAGCCCCAAATGCCTGCTTTATAATTCTCCTGCACTTAGGGAATGATCCAATGCCCATTGAACCCAATGAGATTCTCACCATCATCTTCAATGGGCCTTGGACGGGACCCTGAAATAGGCAAATTTCTCCAGAGTATCTCAAAGCATGCTACAAACAGTTAGTGAAACAACCTCCTTGTGACAAAATAACCATTACTACACCCTGTGTATTGATGGAACAGCGAAGACATTGAAGGCATGTCGACACTGCAGTAAAAACCTGCAGTACTGATGCTCAGAGCCAGGGCCGGCTCCAGGCACCAGTTAAGGAAGCAGGTGCTTGAGGCAGCAAATACCAAGGGGTGGCATTCCGTCCACTATGGGGCGGCATGTCTGGGTCTTCAGCCGCAATTCAGAGGTGGGTCCCTCAGTCCCTCTTGGAGCAAAGGACCAGCCGTCAAATTGCTGCCGAAGAGTGGAGCGGTGCGATTGTGCTGCCATGGCTTTTTTTTTTTATTGTGCTGCTTGGGGCAGCAGAAAACCTGGAGCTGGCCCTGCTCAGAGCCTGGGTCAGATGACTCGGGCTTATGAGGATTGAGCTGTAGGGCTAAAAACTGCAGTGTAGACGTTTGGGCTTAGGCTGGAGCCTGGATTCTGAAATCCTTCAAGGTGGATGGTCTCAGACCTCGGGTGCCAGCCTGAGCCTAAACATCTATGCTGCAATTTTTAGCCCCTCAGCCCAAGCCCTGCAAGCCAGAGTCAGCTGACTTGAGAAAGCCGCCACCAAGCCACTGATCTTTTATTGCAGGGTAGACAGATCAGAGAGGTACAGTGGCTTACCGAAAGGTCCATGACAGTCAGAAGTAGAAACAAGGAGTCCTGAATATTGATCCCATGCTCTCAAGTCTGGACCACACAGGCTGTCACACTTCATTGTTCACTTGCACATATAGTGCACTAAGGGGGGTAATAGCTCAGTGGTTTGAGCATTGACTTGCTAAACCCAGGGTTGTGAGTTCAATCTTTGAGGGGACTGTTTAGGGATCTGAGGCAAAAATCTATCTGGGAGTTGGTCCTGCTTTAAGCAAGGGGTTGGACTAGATGACCTCCTGAGGTCCTTTCTAATCCTGATATTCTATAATCAGCTGGGAAGATATGCTCACTGTCTAGCATACAAGAAATAGAATAGCCAGACACACTCAGCTAATAGCTTAAACTATTGGTACCCATCTATATTCATCAGAGAAGGATCATTACATTATCTACTATTGTCATTGAGGGACATTTAATAAAGCAAAGGCAAGATTTAGTAGGGAACAACAGTGATCATGATGCTGCTGCTAAATTGCATTTTAATTTTAAAATAAAAACTCAGAGACAGTTAAAATAAAGGGCTAGAGAATAATGTTCTGGCATCAGTAAAGAGGCAATCGTTCCAAAAAGAAAATAAAAAATTACAGGGCTCCGAGAATAGGGCCAGCGTGGCTCACATAATTAACTATAGGACAGGAACCTTTTCAAGCATGAAGTCACTGATTTAAATCTGGCCCTGGTGGCCTATTGAAATGAGTTAATTATAGTGCCAGTAGCTGCAAAGTACAATAGACAGATTCTCATCTGGTGCAAATCAATATAGCTTCATTGAAGTCAATGGATTAATATCAGTTTAGAATCTGGCCCTTAGAACTTTCCATCCAACGATCTCATAGTGCATGACAAACACTGAGCAATCAAGCCTCACAAAAGGTCTTGTGAGGCTTTACATATGGGGAAACCGAGGCTAGTCTTTTCTGAGAGCACTAAGAAAAAGGAGCTGATTATTGTAGTACATCCCATGCCATGACTTCTCCACTACTACTGTTATCTGTGCTAGTTAGATTAAAGCCAGAATGGGTATGCCTATCCATGCTATAGTCCAGTGGTTCCCAAACTTGTTCCGCCGCTTCTGCGGGGAAAGCTCCTGGCGTGCCGGGCCAGTTTGGGTACCTACCTCATCCACAGGTTCGCCGGATCATGACTCCCAGTGGAGCAGAGAATGTGGCCACTAGGAGCTGCAATCAGCTGAACCTGCAGACGCAGCAGGTACCCAAACCATCCCGGCCCGCCAGGGACTTTCCCCGCAGAAGCAGCGGAGCAAGTTTGGGAACCACTGCTATAGTCATGCCTCCACTTGAAATGTAGATGTACCCTTGAAACGGTCATACAGGTGGAGCAACACGCTCACCCTGAAAGTAGTCACTGCAATACAGGGTCAGAGCACAGTGTGGGGATTTTGCACTACTGCTGCTTGGGCTTTAACTGCTCTCCAGATATTTTTGCCCCCTGCCAAGTTGTAGCAGATGTTGGGGCCTTGTAGATCCGTTTCCCATTGGAGGAGACATCAGTGTCACAGGGTCTGGGTATATTCTTAGTGCTACTTGTTTATTTACACTATATGCATCAGTCCATCCATGAACAAAGGTAGCCACAAACATGCAGGCAATCACTACCCAAACACCAGTGCCCAGTTGCCCGGAAGCAACTCTGCCTCAAGAATTGATTCTTGTTAGAGAGATTAAGGCAGAGCACAAACTTTCTTGCTATTTGCAACATTCCCCAGAAAATTCATATCACAAAAGAGAGACTTTCTTCAAAGACTGTATGTTCCTCGCACGTGAAGTAAGGGAACATGTCAGACTATGTGTAATAGCGGCACCTGGTGACTCCTCCCATAACAATAAAGGTCTGTGATCTGCAGTGCTGTCAGTCTGGCAGCTTTCAACAGCTTTTAATTCACTAAAGAAACGAAAGTGCCAATAAAAGTGAAACCGGTGTGTCTTTTTTTAAACTAGTCAGAAACCTGCATTTTTCCAGCAATGTCACAAGAAATGATAAAAAAAATCACATGCTGACTTCCAGTGGTAGCTTGTGACTTTGACAGGTGAGGCACAAATCACAAGATAGTCATTGCCACCTCCATTCAGTGTATAATTTAATAGCTATTTAAAGCTTGCCTTATTTATAGTGAAGCAGCAGCAGAAGGACCTGTGAGCTGGAGCTTGCATAAAGGCCAGAGCACAAGGGAGGCCTGGCTCAGCGGTTGCTCCTTGTGAACACACCTAGGGCGTGATCCATGGGGGAGGAGGCGGCCAAGGAGGCATAGGATGCAGCCCCCCCGCCTTCCCTACACGCTGCAAACCCCCTGAAGTCTGGGCTTAAGTGTAACAGTCCTACTGTGGCCTCACCAAGCAGTAGTACAACAGCGACACTCATAAAGGTGACTCCTGGGTGTGGCAAATTGCCACGGTAACAAGGCAGCTTCTTGAAGGTACTATTAGCTACCCAAGATTTGAGCCTCACGCAGCGCTACATTCTTTGAACTTACCAGCCTTGCATTTTGCTCCTGGAAAGAGCAAGTTGTGACATTTAAATCAAGTCATGATGTGTCCTTACATCTGCACAAATGCATCAATGAAAGAAGAATATGCAAAATGTATTTTGAAGGTTTTGGGGAATTCTTGGTTAGGCTATGCCTCGCTCGCCGGGACTGACAAGCGCCTCCTGCATCTTTCCAACTTTTTGTTGCTTTTCGGAAGACTAATGTTTGATTTTCACAGTTCAGGAGAAAACACTGTGTGATGGGCTGGATCACAGAAACCCTCTTTGGGCTGCCAACTGATGTGCCAAGACTACTTCTGCCCCTGCTTTCCCTGCCAGCTTGGGACTCCAGCACCCTGTCTTGTTGAGCCAGACACGCCTGTCTGCTCCAGCACAGACCCAGGGTCTGAACCATGTGCCCCAAAGCTGCAGACTTAACTGAAAGCAACTTGAGAAGTGTTCCTAACACTCAGATGCCCAACTCCCAAATAAATCCGTTTTACCTTGTATAAAGCTTATACAGGATAAACTCATAAACTGTTTGCCTTCTCTAACACTGATAGAGAGATATGCACAGCTGTTTGAATTAAGAGTATTAATACATACTCTGGGTTAATTAATAAGTAAGAAGTAATTTTATTAAATACAGAAAGTAGGATTTAAGTGGTTCCATGTAGAAACAGACAGAACAAAGTGAATTACCAAGTAAAATAAAATAAAACATGCAAATCTAAGCCTAATACAGTAATAAAACTGAATACAGATAAAAATCTCACCCTCAGAGATGTTTCAGTAAGTTTATTTCA
The DNA here is from genome assembly GCF_003597395.2 of Chelonoidis abingdonii. Taxonomy (NCBI): domain Eukaryota; kingdom Metazoa; phylum Chordata; order Testudines; family Testudinidae; genus Chelonoidis; species Chelonoidis abingdonii. The sequence continues at coordinate 73,670,433 of NC_133778.1, forward strand.
CAGACTAGATACCTTCCTAGCCTGGGCACAATCTTTACCCCTGGTACAGCCCTTGTTCCAGCTCAGGTGGTAGCTAGGGGATTTCTCATGATGGCCACCCCTTTTGTTCTGTTCCATCCACTTATATATCTTTTGATTAAGGAGGGAATCCTTTATCCCTCTCTGGGTTCCCACTCCCTCCTTCTCAATGGAAAAGCACCAGGTTAAAGATGGATTCCAGTTCAGGTGGCCTGATCACATGTCACTGTAAGACTTCATTACCACTTGCCAACACACACGTATACAGGAAGACTTACAAGTAAAACAGAGTCATCTACAGTCAATTGTCCTGGATGATGGGAGCCATCAAGATTCCAAACCACCATTAACGGCCCACACTCTGCATAATTACAATAGGCCTTCAGACTTATATTTCATATTTCTAGTTTCTGATCCAAGAATGATACATTTATACAAATAGGGTGACCAAACTCGGTAGATTATAAGCTTTGTAATGATACCTTACAAGAGATCTTTTGCATGAAGCTTATTTTAGCTACATTATATTCACACTCATCAGATTACTTTCATTAAATCATATAGAATCACACACTGATCCTGTCACACCAGATTGACTCATCTCTCTCAGGATGAGTAGGATTCCAGAGTATAACACCATATTGTCTCAAGAAGTGTTTTTTAGTCATTGTTTCAGAATGCATGTTACAGCTGGAGTGATGGAAATATTAACTGCTTTTTAATGACAAGTTTCTCAGTGACCTGTGCTGACAAGGGGATGCCCCATTTCTTTCACAAATCCCTCCCTCTGGATGGCACATAAAAGTGATGTCTGCAACACTTGTGTGCACTAAGGATCTCACTGAACTTTCCATAAGGCGGCAGGTGCTAATCCTAAAGCCGTGGCTATCCTCCAGTTTGGTAATGACCTTCTGCCTAACTAAAATCCCCCTCACTAACCGCCCAATTCTGCCAGATGTGAAGTCAATGGGCGCCATGTAGATACAGGGCTCTGCTCACTCATCACTCATTGCAGGATCAGGGCTATAATTTGGCTCACCATCTATAAAACGCTTTGGGATCCATTTGGTGGAGGGTGCTGTTTGCATATGAAGTAACATTCTGATGGTTAAATCTCTTGTAGGGAATGTCCATACTAGCTTTTACAAACATATTAACTACCTCAAGTTAACTGGCAATCAAGTAACTCTAGGTAAAATATGACATGCATCCGACGAAGTGGGTATTCACCCACGAAAGCTCATGCTCCAAAACGTCTGTTAGTCTATAAGCTGCTACAGGCCTCTTAGCTGCCTCTAGGTAAAATAGTGTATTACAGACAAGCCCTAAAATAGGAGACAATAATTCAGGTTCTTTGCCCACTCTTTGCCCACTCAATCCTTGGCCTCCTTTATGCTGAGCCCGCGTTCCAGATTTCCAATATCAACTGTAGCAGCACTGGTCCACTAGGAAGTGGTTTATGGCCAGCAGCATATTTGATCGTGGCAGCTTTCCTGCAGATACCATCCTAGATTGGATTCCATTAGTTTATCTTTCTCTCTCTAAAAAACTATAGCCTACAACTAATCCCCTGAGCCATTCAGACCCCCATCATTTAGGAGGATAAAAAACAGTCCAAATATTTTCTGAGCACAAACAGCATTTGCCAGATGTATGAACCGTATCAAAAAAAAAAAATAATGGAAGGGAAATCAAGCGTCATGCTTCAGGGCATAAACTGAAGACCTGTGGAGCCAGGTTGGAGTGCCTCTCTCCCCATCTTGATGCAGCATTGCATAACTGACTAAGTGCATTATGGGATTGGATGCAGATGGAGGTGCACTGACCAATAGGAGATGGAAGAATCAGGACCTCAAAAGACCAATGATCTGTCCTGGTGTGACAACTCCTGGGTTTAGCATTGTAAATATTGACTCCAAAGTAAGAGAAAACAAAATTGGAAGGAAGTAGTGCTGTAACAAGTGAAAAATTAGCTTTGAAAAGTATGGTGATTCAAATACAGAATAAAGAAGAGGTTCAAGGAGTTTAAATGCTACACACCTAATTCTATGGTTGTAAAGAAGGCTACATTTGAAAATAAATGGCATCTTATAATGGAGGTCAGAAGTGAAACAGCAAAACTGAGATTGAAGAACTGCTTAGAATCTCATTCTGGCAGTTATAGGAAAAGAAAAACTGATTTTGTTCCCTCTTCAGAAATTAGACTAACTAGGGATTTGGATTTGGATTTGAGGGCAAAGAGGACAAGCTTCTTTTGCTTTTAGATTAAATACCTAAAAACTCCACTTCTGCATGCAGAACTCTGTGGAAGTGCTCACACATGCACAGTGTAAATCCACAGGAGTCATTGCTGAAAGGCTGAAATTGTAAAGGCCTGGGTGACTGCCAGCTCTGGTAGCCTAGAAAAAGCATTGTTCTCAAATCTCGTTCTCTCTGTGCTTTTGAACTCTGATGGAGCGCTCTGAAAAGTTTCACATTCAGGAAAGGTTCTTGGAAACCCAGCAGCTGATTGCTGGGAAAATCATCATTAGAGATAAACTAAGTTTCCAAGGAGATTATATTTTTTAGCATCATCGTTGTAGTGGGAGTTTCCACAGAGGATTTACAAGTCCAGTTGGACACCATTAAAAAAGGTAAGGGAAATATAACCATATTAAATATGTCAATTTCACTTTCTCTTTCTCTGTGCAGAAAATATGGAGTAGCGAGAGTGGATCATGTCATACAGAGTTGAGTAGTTCAGGGCAAAATGTTTTAACTTAATAGAAAGTTCTCTTGCATTTACTAATCCGTTTGTGTTTGTCAGGATCAGTTTTGAATGTCTTTTTGTCTGCTAGTCTCTAGCAACATTTCATAGGATTGTCCTCCATTGGGCCACAGAAGATAGTAATCATGATTATATATCTACGTTAAGAATAAACCAATGAAATAGCTAGTAATGACAGCCCAAAATAGTGATTTTTCATTGGCTTTTGTTGCAGTAACAATAATGGGCCATAGTCCTGAGTTAGGCAAAACTCCCACTGAAGTTAACAAGAGTTTACGTGGAAAAAAAAATAAGGCACAAGTGGTCACCTCATCACACCTTTGTAAATCCAGAGTAACTCTACTGAAGTCCAGGGAAATGTGGTGCGATCCAAATCATAGACTCATAGGTCAGAAGGGACCAATATGATCATCTAGTCTGACCTCCTGCACAAAGCAGGCCACAGAACCCTACCCATCCACTTCTATAAAAACCCCTAACCTATGTCCGAGTTACTGGAATGTGACGATGTGGTTCTGGCAGGACCCCCCAACTGAGAGTGCCAAATCAGGACCAAATTGCTCAACAGGGCGTCAATCAGCCAAGGCTGCGGTTTTTCCACCTCTCAGGCAAACCAAACCAAGCCAGACAAAAGGCTTCGGTGTCACCCCTACTGGCTAACCAGCAAAGTCACACAAGCATTTCCTTAGACACTCAGTTCCCAGTAATCAGCCAACCAGTGCTTTACACGTCCTGTGGGATGAATGGTTATGAAAACCAACACCCCAGTAAAAGAAAGTTCCTTCGATCCAAAGGAACCAAGCCCCAGACCCACGGTCAATATGTTTATTCAGAGAATATTTAAATAAGATGATACAAAGAGTTTGGCATGTCATCATTAGTCATCGGCGGCAAACATACAGAGTAGGGGGACGCTGGTATTGGGTTATGGGTTAGCATATAGTACATACAGTCTGTAATGTCCCCAATGCGGGGTGTATGTGGGTGGGGTCAAAGTTAGTAGGGGAGACAGTGACGGTAACATCGCCATGACTAATGGGTACACATAGTCATGATTAGAGCAATGAGGGCCGGGTCATGGGGACAGGGTGAACCCTACAGTGGTGGAATCCAGATCGCGGGTTCAGGACTCAGGGGATGTAGTTTTAGTAGGGGGTTGTAAGGGTTTCCCCTCCCCCCGTGGGTGCATGGACCACATCGGCTCACCCTGGTATTGGGGCGGTGGCCGGTGATGTGATTGTGTAAATGTCCGCCTGACCACCAGATAGTGTCCCGAAACCATCAAACGTCCTCATGAAGTCGCGCATAGCGATCGGGCCCAACCCACAGGCCTAAAAGTACAACTTCGTTACAGGAGTCCCAGGCGCCTGGCGCCAGACCGACGATCAGCGGCGTTCGGTGTAACTCGCAGCCCTCTTTGCCCGCAAGGTGTCAGTCAAGGGGGCAATTTTTTCGAGTTTCACGGGCTCGGGCCTTCGCGGACGACGGGGTCCTGTTCTCTGGAACGGATCGCACGTCGACGAGGATGCATCTTGTTTCTGATCCGGTCCTGACACTGATGGTCTGGGCGCAGCGGGCTGTCGGTGTCGGGGATGTGCGGTTGCCTGCAACTCACCGAGGTGTGGGGCGATGGCTTCAACTAGCGTCCCATACACATCAGATTTTCTTACCACAAATACTGCTGTTTGCCAAATCCTTTAGAATCTAAAATCTAAAAGGTTTTATTCATAAAAGGAAAAAGATAGAGGTGAGAGCTAGAATTGGTTAAACTGAATGCAATTAATACACGTAATGGCAAAGTCCTAGTTCAGGCTTGTAAGGCAGTGGATGAAGTAAACTGCAGGTTTAAGTCCAGTCTCTGGGGAAACATCCCCGCTGGATGGGTCATCAGCCTTTGTGCAGAGCTTCAGAATGTAGCAAAGTCCTCCAGAGGTAGACAGCAGGATTGAAGAACAAAATGGAGATGAGGCCTCTGCCTTATATAGACTTTTCAGGGTCAGAACACTCCTTTGTTCCCCTACTGGTGAAAGTTACAGCAAAAATGGAGTTTTGCAGTTACATGGGCCCGTTCTGCATAGCCTTGGCCTGAAGTCACAAGGCGTATTCGCCTCCTCATCAATGGTCAATTGTGTGTAGGTGATGGTCCTTAACACCCATGGGCCAGCAGCAGGCTAAAGCTGAGCTGACATCCAAACTAGTCTGGGGTGTCACCCAGATGCAGCACAAATTAAAAATACAGACACTATACAGCCAATACTTAATAACTTCAACTACAAAAATGATACAGACATAACGACAGCACAATCAATAAACCAGTAATACCATAACCTGGTCTTTAGACACCTTATTATGACGCCCTTTACATAGGATTTGGTGCCACTACAGAATCTGTTGCAACCCATGTCTAATATGGTACCAGTTTATGGTCCAAACGTCCCACTGAAGTCTTTCAAAATTGTGGTTTGAAGACCTCAGCAGAGAACTCACACAGCAAGTGACCCATGCCCCACGCTGCAGGGGAAGGGCGAAAAACCTCCCAGAGCCTCTGCCAATCTGCCCTGGAGGAAAAATTCCTTCCCGACCCCAAATATGGGCGATCCACTAAATCCTGAGCATGTAGGCAAAGCTCCCGCCAGAAGTCAGGAAAAAATTCTCTGCAGTAAATCTCTTGATCCCTTCCATGCCACCATCCCATCTCATGACCAATTGAGTAGACCTATCTGCTGATAATCCAAGAAAATTTGCCAAAATTAAATATCCTATCATATCATCCTTCCAAAATTTATTCAAGCTTAGTCTTCAAGCCAAATCCCCTGTCTTTGCCCCACTTACTTCCCCTTGGAAGGCTGTGTCAACACTTCACTCCTCTAATGGTTAGGAAACTTCGTCTACATTTCAAGTCTGACTTCTAGTGTTCAGTTTGGTACCCATTTTCCTCGTGTCTACATTAGTACTAAACTTAAATAATTCCTCTACCTCGCTAATGTCAATCCCCCTGATATATTATATAGAGCAAGCATTTCCCCCGGAGGTATTCTTTTGGCTAGGCTAAACAAGCCAAGCTCTTTTTGAGTCTCCTTTCATAGGGCATTTCATTCCTCGGAAGTAATCCTATAGCACGTCTCTGAACCTGTCCAGTTGAATTCATCCTTCTTAAACATGGAGACCGAACTGCACACGTATTCCAGGTGAGGTCTCCACGCAAGCGCCTTATAGGCACGATCTAACGACCTCCTTTCTTTGCTGGAAAGACCTCGCCTGATGCATCCTAAAACGTGCATTGCTGTTTTTAACAGCCACATATGCATTGGCGCTCATAGTCATAAACCTCGGACTTCAACCAATACCCCAAGGTCCTTCTCTCCTCTCTCTGTGTTTTCCAACTGATGCGTCCCGAACGTATATCTAAAATCTTATTATTAATCGCCTAAGTGCATCGACCATGCACTTTTCACTATAAATTCTAATTACTTATTACTGCCAGTTTAACAAGGTCATCCAGATTTTCTTGTTTTATCGTTCAGCGTCCTTCTCTGTTGTTAGCAATACCCCCCAACTTTGTGTCATCCACAAACCTGTTATTTAGCACATTCCCGCTCTTTGATGCCGAAGGTCCAGTTAATAAAAAGGTTTAAATCAATGTCCAAAACGCATTTCCTTGAGGAACTCCACTATAACACTCCTTCCAGCAGACAGTTCACCCTTCGCTAAACCCGCTGGGAGTCTCCCCTTTTAACCAATTCCTAATCCACCTTTTCTAAATTTTCATTATTCATCCCATTTTGCATTTAACTAACACCTTACCCATGTGAACACGTGTCAAATGCTCTTATTAATCAGAGGTAAATAGATTCTACTGCATTTCCTGTTCGCGTCTAATATCTGTTCACCTTTCCTGAAGAAGGGACTCAGGCTTGTTTGGCTATGATCTACTTTAGTAAATCCATGTTGTAATTTGGTTCCCAATTCCATTGCACCTCAACTGTTTACTACTTCTTACGTCAATATTTTTTTCGGAAACCTTACATACTACAGACGTCAAACTAACAGGCCATATGTTACTCGGATCAACCTTTTCTTTCCCTTTCTTGCAGATGGAACTTAATCGTTAGCAATTTCCAGTTGTACGGTACAACCCCCGAGTTTACCGATTCATTAAAAATTCTTGCTAACGGGCTCGCAATTTCATGCGCCAGTTCCTTTAATATTCTTGGATGGAGATTGTCCGGGCCCTCCGATTTTGTCCCATTAAGCTGTTCAGGTTTGACTTCTACCTCAGATGTGGTAATATCCACCTCCATATCCTCATTCCCGTTTACCATCCTTCCATCATCCCTAAGCTGGTGCGGTGACTGGATCATAAATTGCTACTGGCATAGGTCATCAGTAGCTTATTCCTCTCCCATGCACAGGTAGAACAAGGAAGAAGCAGGGAAAGAATTAAGTGCCTACAAGGGGAACAGAAATTGAATGAGAGGGCTCCTCAGTTTAGCAGGCAAAAGTCTATCCAGATCCAATGGGTGGAAGCTGAAGCTTGGTAAATTCAAAGCAGAAATAAGGTGCAGATTATTTAGACAGGGAAGGTGATTAAAAAGCTGGAACAATTTACCCAGGGTAGTGGTGGATTCGCCATCACTGGGCATTTTTAAATCAAGAGTGGATATTTTTCTAACAGTTGCTGTATTCAAATAGGAATTAATTCAGGGAAGTCCTATGGCCTGTGTTGTGCAGGAAGTCAGACTAGACGATCACAGTGGTCCCTTCTGGCATTATAATCTATGAATTAATTGTTCCTTACAGGACATCTGTGTCCCAAGGCTACTCCTGGGATGGTGCAACACAAGCACCACCCTTTGCTTCAGGACTGGGCTCAAAGTCACAATCTACCCTTTTCTTCATTTTTCAAAATACTTTCAGCCCTTCCTATGAGAGGCCCATTTCTCCTTCCTTAGCCTGCATCAACATTTTGTTCCAAAATATTCCTTTTTCAAATTAACTTCACAGAATGAACCTCTCACTTTTTCCCCCCCAAGGAGCAAAATTTCTACCCACTGTTTTCTTGATTAAAAAATTATTGCAATCAGCAGTGAAAGAGCAACATTTCATAAGTGCAAAATTATAATGTTCCCTGAAGTGAGTGCATTAGCTGTTACAAATCTTCCCTTGCTGGGCTTTCACAATAATTACACTAACTGGTGCATAATTCCAACTTGCAATTCATTGTATTTCAGATCAAATCCAAAGCAATCACTGTTTATAAAATAGCAATATTCCTATAATGCAAAACACCCAAATAGAACTGGTTTTCTTGCTCAGTCTTTTTGGCTAGAGAAGAGTGTGGTCAGACTTTAGAGTTGTACAGTCAGTTTGTACTTCAGCACAAATCCTGCTCTTGGTACCCAGCTTGCTGCTAGGGAGCTCTTCAGGGTAGGAGAGACTTGAATAGCCCACACTGCATAACAAGCCTTGAAGCATAAGAGAACTGTCTTATGGCCACTCCAGCCTACTGAAAGGAGTAGCTTCTGTGGCTTTTTCACCTTCCTCCACAGTCCTGTCTCTGTTCCCTGTCTTCATGACTGTACCAGCAACTTCTGCTAGGTACAGCCAGCTAGCCTGCTAGCATCTAACAAGTTAGAAAAAAAAAAAAAAAAAAAAAAGAGCCTGTAACAGCTCTCACTCACCACAAGAGCACCTCCGCCTGGCCAGGCATGGCATAGCAGCTTCCAGCCCACACGGTGCCCCATGACGATGGTCACGCAGTCGCTGTGGTGGCATCTCTTTCTATAATTCAGTGTGTTCCCTCTTCATGTCTCAGCCCTCTGGTTAGGTCACTGCATGGTCCTCCTCCCTTCCAGAGTATTGAAGTCTCACTGAACCAGCTGTCCAGATTGGACCTCTCAACTTCCCAGCCACTGATAGGGGAACCCAGGGTCTCCTTTCACACTGGATTTCACACAGGGACACTATAACCAGCAGCCAAGGTCTTCATAATTGCCCTTCTTGGCTGCTATTTCCCTGGGCTTTTTTTCTGCCTTCTCAGGCTCTCTTTCATCACAGCTGATCTGGAGTTCACTCCTCTTCCAGGGCTTAGGCTTGGGCCCATTCCCATTCCCTCTCCCTTCCTACTTCTTCTTCTAGCAAGTGGCTGCAGATTCACCCAGTACAGCTACAACCTTCCTCTCTTTATAGTTCTTAGCCAGCTTCTTCCCAGCAGGGCTTCATCAGCCATTTATATTTATAAATCCCTAGGCTTCCCTTCAGCTGCAACTGTGAAGCTTAAGGGGCCTCTTCTAGGCCACCTTAAGCCCTTCTGGGCTGCTGCGGGGGTGGACACCCCATCACAGTACCACATCACTAAGATTCAGAAGTCTGTAACTTCAGTAGAGTAGACAGAAAACCACTAAGAGCATATAACAAAGGATCAAGATCAAATTAAGATGGATTAAAGAGCCTTAAAATGTTATCAAATACACGTGTACAAGATAATGCTCTATTGGACAAAGGGCCTCGATTTCCACAAGGAATAAGCTTGAGAAAAAGGCCTGGAGGGAAATAATCCTCTGATTACACTGTCAAATTGTGGGCAATTGTGAGTGAAAAATCTGACTGGAGTTGTCCATACAAAAAATAATAATAATAAAAAAAGTCTTTTCATTTATCTTCCCCTTGAGCCATTTGAAGAGAGGAAAGTGTTGAGGGGAGGGAAATGTGTACTTAGCTGTTGAGCTCTGTTTTTATTTATTTTTTTTATCTTCAGTGTTTGTGAAAATGTTTTAAAAATAAATTAGAAAGCTAAAAAAATTGTATAATGAGGATGTGGTATCTGGAACAACAGAAAGGCCACCTAAGAGATGTACCTAAATGTTTTGCAGAATCGGGGCCTACTGTACGCTCAATACAGTCGGTCCAGCAAAATTTTGCATTATATCTGATACTTAAAGATATTTATTTAGATGATGAGGCTCATAATTTCTTGTTGTCTAAGGGCTTGATCCAACACCCTCTGAAGTCACTGGGAGTCTTTCCATGGATTTTACTGGGCTTTGGATCAGACTCTTATTGTTTGATCTGGCTCTTGTTGAAGCCAAGTTACGGCATCCATTGACTTTGGAAGGAGTTGGATTGAGCCTTTAGGCCTCAACTGTGCCATTTACAAAGTATGGGTGGACCAACATGCCCATGCGAACCTCTACTGATGTCAGTGGCACTCCATGCATGTTCCTGGCGCTGCTGACAGTAAATCACATGATCACAGTGTACATTTAAGAAGCTTAAGCTCCTAAAACACTTAGACCCTGTATCCTTAATGGAGAGTTAAACTGATGGAGTGGAAGAATACATGTTTATGTTCCTTAGTGACCAGAAGTTAAGATTATATATATGGCTGGATATTCAGGTGTTGCCTCTAACAAACATTTGTGACAAAGTTCCTCCTCTACCTTGGTGGGTCCTGTACTTCTTGGCGGATTTGTTCACCTCAGTGATCTTCCCCTCTTGTGGAACCCACAGTCTGGGTCAGCTCCTCCTGTGTCTGATCAGAGTTTGGAGTTTTGGCGGAAACCCAGGCCACCCTCTATCCAGGATCAGCCCAGCCTGTGGAATCACAGCTGTCTCGAGGCCTCCTGTACAGTCCTGCATGAACTGCTCACAACTCCCTGGGCTACTTCCCAGGGCCTCCCTCCAACACACTTCTTTCTCCTCACCACAGACCTTCCTCCTGGTGGCTGATTAACGCTTGTCCTCCTCAGTCCTCCAGCATAACTCTCTCACTCTCATCTCTTGCTTCTTGCTCCGAGCTCATCACAACACATCCTTTCTCTGGCTCCTCCATGCTGACTGGACAGTAAGCTCCTTTTTAACCCGCTGGCCCTGATTAGCCTGCTTGTTGGCTGCATGTGTTCTAATTAAAGAACAACAATAGCTATCTCTTACTGCCTTCTAGAAAGATCTTAATTGGCTCCAGGTGCCTTGATTAACCTGGAGCAACTGCCATTTGGTTACCAGGATACTAGGGATTTGTTTAGCCTGGGGCTAACATACCTGTTTCTCAGTACTTTACTGTAGCCATCTGGCCTTGCCCCATCACACATTCTAAACATTTTTTTCAGCTTGTTCAAAAGCAAGCAAATGAGGACACTGAGTGGAGAGTTGTGTAAATAACATCCCAGTGCTTGCTAAGGTATTTCAGTTGCTGCCTGGGATCATAGAGGATAAGGGAGTTTGTCTTTTACTACGAGAAATTGGTATCAAAGCAATGAATTGAGTGGTCTCTGGAATAGACCTCACAGAATAAACAACAGTCTAATGGATGGAGTAGGGTCCTGGGAACCAGGGTCCTGAGGTTGGACACTGGTCCTACCACTGCAGGTCTAGTTGATCTTGGATAGGTCACTTAACCTTTCTCTACCTTAGTTTTCTTGTAAAATGAGCAGTTTCTTTTCCACATATATATATGGAAAACTAATATATATTAGTTGATAGAAAAATGTTGATATTTTGAAGTTGTTTTAATTTTGCAGACTTTGAAATGAACTCATTATTAATTTAAAAAGTTGTGATGTATTTTTTGCTATTTTTCATTTTCCTTTTGTTTCCTTCTTTACTTTCTCCACCCCCGCCCTCCTTCCTTTCCTTCTTTTCCCCAGGTACTTTAAAAATATTTTTGAAATTAACTAGGGAATTAAAGAAAGGAAAAAAATAGGGGAACTGGAAAACAAGAAAAAGAAAAATTGAAACAAAAATAATAAAAGAAATAGCAAAACATGATATTGAAAACAAGTTTAAAATGAAAAATGGACAATTTTCACTAAATTTTGATTTAGAAAAAAGGGCCATTGTTGATTAACAATGGGATTCAAAAATTACAACTATCTCTTTTTCCATATTATATATACAATCACCATATGGTTCATATGACTAAACAGGCTAATTAATTATTATTAGTAATATTCCAGTAGCACCTAGGAAACATGGACCAGTTGTGCTGAGAATGTACAAACACAGAACAGAAAGATAGTCCCTGTGCTAAAGAAATTATAGTCTAAGTAAGATGTATTATGTATATTATAAACCTTGTCTTTTGTTGGGAGATGTTAGGGTTAAGTAAAAACCTGGGAAGCTGCTTGTACGCTGACATGAATCATAGAATATCAGGGTTGGAAGGGACCTCAGGACCAATCCCCAACTAAATCATCCCAGCCAGTGATTTGTCATGCCTGACCTTAAAATCCTCTTAAAAACATGGCATTGGGGAAGAAAGGCACACACAAGCAGTATTTCTTCATTTAATAAACAAGTTGCCATTCTTTTCCTTTCCCTTTTGCTTGTTGAAAATTGATAAGCCTTGCAGCTGCACAAGAAATGTAGTTGTCTAAAGTATACCCTTTGTGTGAAAAAAAAAGCATCTCCCCCTCCCTTCCTTTCCCAGCTACATAAACGAGCCCTGGGTCATGACCCCTCCCTCCCCTGAGCACTGCTGATTAGGGAAATTTGTAGCAACACATTACTGCAAAGAAATGTATTTTCAAGGTAAAAATGCCGGTATAATATGCATAATGTTGTGAACAATAGAAAGGGGTGGGTATACTAACTGCATGGGTGTTTCTATTACTTAATAAGGGTTTTTGGGGTGTTGTACCGGATGTAGGGTATTTACATACTAACTTAAATAAAAAGCTTATACTCAAATAAATTTGTTAGTCTCTAAGGTGCCACAAGTACTCCTGTTCTTTTGAAAAAGAATGTGCTGTAACTAATCCAGTGCTTACTTGACAATTGGGTCAAGGTGAACAAGTTATCACAGTAAAGAAACCTGTACTCCAATCTGCCTGTGGGTCAACCTGCTCTTCTAACATCTTTCTGCACTCCAAACCTATTTCATAGAATATTGGAGTTGGAAGGGACCTCAGGAGGTATCTAGTCCAACCTCCTGCTCAAAGCAGGACCAATCCCCAGACAGATTTTTACCCCAGTTCCCTAAATGCCCCCCTCAAGGATTGAACTCACAACCACTCTCAGTTTAGGAAGCCAATGCTCACACCACTGAGCTATCCCTCCCTTATATTGTTGTATCTTAATTTTAAATTATAAATAGTTCTGGGCTCAGAGTCTATGAGTGGTTTCTTTAAGGCATCTAGCACACTTTTGGGTGTGATATTATAATTCATGATAACAATAACTTTTCTGTCTCCAAGGAGCGTTGTGAGGCTTATTATACAGTGGGTAAATGTTCTTTCAGCTCCATGGTTAAAAAATGCGATAAAAGGGCCTGATCCAAGTTCTTACTGAAGTCAGTGGGAAGGCTCCCATTGTATTCAGTGTTAAGGGCCAGATTTCCAAAGAGCTGAGCATACTGGATGCTGAAAATCTGGCCCTAGTTATAGGTTCCGAGCATTTGAAAAACAAGATCCTGTTCCCTTTTGAAACCCTATCCCTAAGTACACAGCATTCGAATAATCCTTACTGCTATCCAATTCAATAGCACCTTCCAGCCACCCAGAAATAAATTAACATTGACATTCTTCCTCTTCACCTGAACCGTTTGCACTGGTTGCTGCCAGCTCCACTGTAAGCCAGCTGAATGACAAGAGCATTCCCTCTGACGTGCTGAACCTCAAGTATCCTTTGTTCTGCTGTGCTACATCTCCAAGGCTTCAGCTGACAGGATGCTCTGTATTTGATCTTTATCCTACCTGTAACATTAAAGCAAAGGCCCTTCCCCTTTTCCCCATGCAAACCAAACCACCCATGTCCATTATCTTGTTTGCAAACTGTACGAACGGCAACTTTAGAACTGGATGGAAAACAAAGTGTTGAGAACTCTCAGGAGTGATCACTGCTGTCCATAGGGCACATGAGTTTGCAATGAAGCTACTGAAAATAACAGCCTGCCTCAACAGTACCTTAAATAATTCACGTGCTTGCAACCATGGGATATCTCTAATCTACATGCCTGCCTGATAATCATTCCAATCTGTCACTGAACTAGTTCGTGAATGTCACAAAAATGAAATTTACAACGCAAGTTATAGGCCTGGTCTATGCTAAACAGTTAAATCAACCCAGCTACATTGCTCAGAGGGTGTGAAACATCCACACCACCTGAACGATGTAGTTAAGCTGACCCAACCCCTGGTGTAGACGGCGCTAGGTCACTGGAAGAATTCTTCTGTCGACGACCTATCGTCACTTGAGGAGGTGGATTACCTATGCTGATGGGAGAAACCCTCCTGTCGCTCGAGCAAGCGTCTATTCTGAAGTGCTGCAGCTGTGCCTGTGTAGCATTTCAAGGGTAGACAAGCCCATAGCTTATCCATCAATGTGATATGCCCACCAATGCAATATATACAGGCTGAATTTCACGGAAGAGTTTTGGTATGAGAAGGATATTACCATCCTGCAGGACAGGTGATAGCTGGAGATCCCAGGACTATGTCTGAGCCATAGAGAACATCCTGCATGATCATTATTCTCCCTAAAAGTAATATTCTGATTTTTGCCTGCAGGGCCAGATCCAGGCAAGGGTTTATTTAAAAGAACCCTGCTAACTCCTGAAGGCTCCCTCAGCTGTCAGGAAGATACCACGGCATGATCTTTAAGGCACTTGAACCATTATGAGCACTACAGCATTTGCACAGCAGGAATAAAGCCCCTTGGGACCCCGGTTCATGAAACATTTACTCAGCATTAATGTCACCCAGCGTGCACTTTGCGCTCCCAAAATACAAAACATGCAGTGTGTTTCTTCACCGTAAGCTAAAATGTACAGTTTTATATTTTGCTGGTTAGCCCCTTCTCCTCCCCACAGCCTCTGGCTGAGCTCAGACAAAGAGACAGAATGTCACGGTCTACTGAACACATGCATTCGTTAGAAACAAATAATTGTTGCAGATGACTTGTAGGAGAAATGCCCCTCTGGCACGGTGCACACACATCACAAGAAACAGCACTGGAATGGGTGTGAATAGTTCTTCCTGGACACGTGAACAATGATTGCATTGTGCCCCAGGGATATTAAAATTTAAGCACCATAATGGGCCTGGTTGGAACACAATTGGGAGTGGTCGAGCTCAAGCAGGCAGAAGGAGTCCCTCTTGCACCCCTTTGCAAAAGGACTGTTCTATACTACTTGGGTCAACGATGTGAACCACTGCACGGGGTAGAGAAGCAGGTGCACAGTGGAGCTGGGTTGGTGTGTTAGAAGTGCCCTTTCAAAGACTGCTGGGGACAGATTTGAAGTTCAGGAGGATGTGTTGGTAGTTAACTGATAGGAGCTTGGGAAACATGGGTTCAATCTGTGGCTCAGTCAAAGTCTTTTTAATCTACTGTATGCCTCAGTTCCCCATCTGTAAAATGGGGATAATTATTATTTGTATTTCTCTAGATTGTAGGAGCCCTGGTCATGGACCAGGATCCCACATTGCTAGCTGCTGTACAAACACAGAACATAAAGATGGTATCTACCCCAAAGAGATAATACTATGACGTTTGTCTCATCTAGTTACATTGAAAGCTCTTTCTGGGAAAGGATCTTGGTTGGGGCTTTTAGCAGCGCTGGAATACAAACAGTGACAACAAGCCAACAAAAGGTTTGGGTGAAGCCTCTCACTGTTCCAGCCCTCACCATGGAAAGATGTGAGAGATGAGTGCAGTGGACTGATCCAGCTGTAGTGCAGTTAGACTCATTCCTTCAACGGAGTTATACTAGAGATAATTTGGCTGAGGGCAGGGTAGGTGTTGAATCTTAAATGACATTTCCCTTGGTGAACTGAATGAGTGAGTTTCATGTTTTATTGTAATAGTGCTAAGGAATATGCACTTCAGACATCAGCAGAATTCTCTTTCATTGCCCAGCTTCAAAGTGTTTTCCAGGGGCCCTAGTGAGTGATTTTTATTTTGTTCTGGAAGAAAAAAATGTAGCCCTTCTAACTACACAAACACAGCTTACCTGAAGAGAGAGAAGAAGGTAGTACAGTGCTGTTCTCCTTCTCATCGGAACTCCCTGTGATTGTTCATTACTCAACAGCTCGCTTTAAGGACGACCCTTAGCCACCTGCTGCAGGCTGTCTTTCTACACTGAGCCATTTCCAGAACACTACAGTCAGCATCCATGGTGGATCAGAAACCACCTCCCCTCCAAACACAGCTTTGACCATGGAAAAAACTGAGCTCAAATAGGATCTTCGTTAAGGTTCTTTAATAACAGATGTATAGGGGCTAGATCGAGGCTCTTGGTCATACTAATGAACAGATACTCAATGGCACTACTCCTGTGGGTAAGCATTCACCAGTGAAAGCGTTGCTAAACCTAGCCCACAGATTTTAACAACAGAAAGAGCCATTATGGTCACCTAACCTGACCTGAATGACACAGTCCATATCATTTCACCCACTAATTCCTGCATTGGAGTGAATTACTCTTTCCCACCATGTAAGTAATGTTAAATTGGGATAACCTTTCTTTTCACTATTGGTTCCTCCTCAGCTGCTACAAAAACAGAATGGAAAGTATGCAACAACACATACATGGAAGAACTTTCTTCCAATCCCAAGCAATTAATTTTTGGCTTGTAGCACAAGAGCTGTGTGGTGGGGCGCCTGCCCGACTCTCACGTGAGAGGGGGCTAGAGTAGGTCAGCGTGGCTGTGCAGGCCAGCAGCCAATTAAAAAAGGGCTTACTGGGAGCCAATCAGGGCTGACATTAGAGCCAGCCAATCATGGCTAGACCAGGCCCTATATAAAGGCTGCTGAGGCAAGGAGTTGGGAAGGTCTGTCTCCTGAGTGAGGAGACCAGCACCTGGGACAGCGCAGTGCTGGGCAGGCTGGGAGAAGCAGAGGGGAACTCCAGTCCGCTGTCAGGCTGCAGGCCCTGAGGAAAGGGCCTAGCTGATGCAAAGGGGCCAAAGGGGAAGTGGCCTAGGGACAGTTGGACAAGGGGAGAGGAGGACAGGGAGGTTGCCACTAAAGGGTCCCTGGGTTGGAACCCAGAGTAGTGGGCAGGCCTGGGTCCCCTCCTTCCCCCTTGTACTGCACCTGGCCATGCAGTAGGGTGGCTGAAACAAACAGCAACCGGCCCTTGAGACAAGGGGCTAGACTTTGGAGGTTGTGATTGGCCGCTGAGGCCAGTGCAAGGACTATTGCTAACCCCGCCCCCCCTTGGAAGGGGATGAGGATGGATTAGGGGGCATTGCTGGAGGGCAGTGGCCTGAAGAAGATGCTGCCGAGTGGAGAGCAGTGTGGGTCCAGACACCAGTGAGGAACAGATGACGGACAGGACACCACTGGCAGAAGGCAGTCCCCATGAACTGAGCTAATTCTTGGAGCTAACCAGCGGGAGAGGCGCCATGGTGGTGAGTCCCAACCTTGTCACAAGCTGTTATCCTTTATAAATAGCTATCTTGGCAAGTCATATCTTTGCCTGGATAATATCTTCTGGCAATGAGTTCCACAGGTTAATTATATATGCATGCTTAAAATGTATTTTTATATTATTTCCTGCAGAGCCCAGAAGCAGAAAAGGCAGGAAGATCATGAGAAGGCTTATTCTCATAGACTTTAAGGTCAGAAGGGACCATTATGATCATCTAGTCTGACCTCCTGCACAATGCAGGCCATAGAATCTCACTCACCCACTCCTGTAACAAACCCCTAACCTATGTCTGAGCTATTGAAGTCCTCAAATTGTAGTTTGAAGACCTCAAGCTGCAGAGAATCCTCCAGCAAGTGACCCGTGCCCCATGCGGCAGGGGAAGGTGAAAAACCTTCAGGACCTCTGCCAATCTTCCCTGGAGGAAAATTTCGGTTTCCAGCTCAGCTTTGCAGAGTAAAGAAGTTTCAGGTTCTCATGTAAATAAGTGGGTACTTTTCTGAATGAAACCCATGGATCTAATTTTTTTTATGCTTAGTCATTAAAACTGGCATATGGAATCCAAGTAAAGCCAAACTACAGCAAGTGTGGATATTGCAGTGAAAAATCACACACCGAACTTTACATTCTTAGGAATGCATCTCTAGGTGCCTTTTGGATTTTATCCAGGTTCTTTGTCCCATTACCCAGCTATGCACAGCTGAGTTAGGGCATCAGTCAGATTTTTCTAATGTAACTGACCAAAGCGAGGCATCTAAATTTCATATCAACCTATCCCAATACTTTTGGGAGTTGGACATGCTGTTAAAAAAATCAGGGCATTTATTCCAATCCCCTAAAACTCTATTTAGGGTCCAGATTTGCAAAAGTGCTCTGCACCACAGCTGGAGTTAGATTTTCCAAAAAGGTCAGCTCCCGTTTACACACCTCAGGTAGTAAAGTGGCCAAATGGCAGAGGCTGGGTGCTGAGCATTGCTGACAATCTCACTCATGGGCCAAGATTTCTAATAATCTGAGGGGCCCAACTTCAGGCACTTTTAAAGGGCCTGATTTTCTGAAGTGCTGAGCACCCATCCACTGAAAATTAGCCATTCTTTGAATGTGTCTCAAGGTGAGTACCCCAGAATTGGGGCACTCAGACTCAACTGGTCACTTCAGATCAGAACATCTTGGCCAGATGCCTAATTTCAGGTTCGCAAGTTTGATGATGCCGGCCATAATTTTCAGAAAATAAATAGGCTGGAAGTTTTTTATTTGCATAATATGTCTAGATTTATTTTACAGTGTGTTAAGCACAGACTGGCAAGCCTTTGAACAGGCCAAGTGACCTTTAGTATGGGCTGCAAGCACCCCAGGGATACATTCATTGCATTAAGATGAGCCATCAGCACGGCCAAGTAAGACAAACAGTACAGAGAAGCCAACCTTGGTAATCACTTGGTTTGCATTTATAGGAATTTAGCACCACCTAACGTGGACATGCCTCAACTTCAAGCACATTCCAGTGGCGGGCAGGATAGAAGCAGTCTGGTTTAAATTAGATGGAATCTGGGTTTAAAAAAAAAATCACCTCTCCCTTCAGGGACTGATCCCTGAGCTCTCCCGGAAAACTTTAGCAGGGGGTTGGATGGACAGAAGTTTTGGGAACGCATTTGAGAGAGCCAGAGGAAAAGATAAAAGAAAAGCTAAGCAATATATGATAGCCTAAGAGGGATCATGGAGGCAAAGCATGCTATAGGCTGGGATATCAATCCTTCAGGGACTGGCTAACCCAGGTGTGGCCAGCCTGTGGCTCCAGAGCCGCATGCGACTCTTCAGAGGTTAATATGTGGCTCCTTGCATAGGTGCTGATGCTGGAGCTACAGGCACCAACTTTCCAATGTGTGTGTGGGGGTGCTTGCTGCTCAACCCCTTGCTCTGTCCCCACTCCATCCCTTCCCTCAATGCCCCTGCCCCTGAACATGCTATGCCCTCCCTCCTCCCCACTACCCCCTAGAGCATCCTGCACATGCAAAACAGCTGATCACGGCAGGCGGGTGGCATTGGGGCGGGAGGGGGAGGTGCTGGGAGTAGGGTGGGGAGCTGATTGGGGGGGGCTGACGTATTACTATGGCTCTTCAGCAATGCACATTGGTAAGTTCTGGCTCCTTCTCAGGCTCAGGTTGGCCACCCCTGGGCTAACCTATATGCTAGTTATCCATTTATCCAATATTGACAGTTTCTACAGGATGACATGCACACACATCCTTCTAAGCAGTATCAGTCTGGATACTGACAGCGCTTGCAAGGTGAAGATGATACAAGTCTACTTCTGAGATAGCTGGGATATTAGCCGGCAGGGGCCAGGAAAGCCTTCCAAGTGAGCTCACAGTCTGGGATCAAAGGTGAATCCAAAGATTCATGAAACAAAGACAAACCCTGAAACAAAAGAGTTGTTGGCAGTACACTGCATTGCGGCCTGAACCGACTAGCAAATCTAAATTACAGCTGTAGGGAATTTCTTCACTTCTTAGTGGAGGGCTCACTATTGTGCAAACACCCTAGTCCCTGGACATATTGATCATGACTAGGCTACCAGTTGCTCTCTGCCTCTGTACTCTCCATTCAACTGTTTTATGTGTAGTCCAGCTTGAGCTCCTTTGTGATACGGTCGGCTTTTTGCCGCTCTTGGGATGATCTTCAGCGGGATGTATATGCATAATTGCACTGACTTCAGTTGACTTGTGCTGATTTACTCGGTCCTTAAGCTTTCTCAGGGTGCATCTATACTGCAGCTTGAAGATGTAATTTCCACCTCGGGGCGGAGCTAGCATGCTAAATATAGAAGTGCAGCCACAACGGCGAACAAGTCTTCAAAATGCCCTTCTCCTCGCTCACTTGCCCATTTGTTTAGTCTCTCCGTGCACTGTAATTCCAATAGTCTCTGATGGCCAGTTTCAGCTTTTTCCTTCACCTTGGTGTGTACACATGCGACTGCTTCACTGATATATCTGGGAGAGAATGGGGCCAGAAATATTCTCTCAAGCCAAGAGAAGTACCCTGTGACAAGGGAACTACTAGCCTGATTTTGTAGAACAAGCCATAAAATAATCATTTGGATACCGGAATGTTACTATGTTTAACTGACAACCCTGAGAAAGAAAGGACTTTGGTTCCTAAATCATTAAGTCATTTTTGAAAATGTGGCCCTAAGTCCCATTTTCAAGTGATTTGGCCTCTCGAAGGCCAGAGTTCAACGGTATTTGCCTTAGACTAGGCACCTTTGAGAATTGCATTAGGTGTCTAGTTGTATCTTTAGCCTTAATCTACCCTTAGGAGCTTAAATCTCACTGCAAGTCAATGGCTTCTAAGCACCTAAGTCACTTTTGAAAATAACAAGGGACTTAAGCATTTTTGAAAATGTCACCCTTAATTAATAATTAGGTTAGTTGATTAATCCCCACACCCAGCACTCAGAACATGGAAAGGGCACTGTTGGGGAGCACACTGAGGAGAGGAGTTTGCTATTATTTTTGTGTACCCATTGCTGCACTTTCCGACCTGTGCTTGTTGACTTCACCAGGCTCCCCCTGAGCCCTTTCTTGGGCCATAAGCAGCACAGCCAGCACACTCTTTGCTCTCCCCAGAGCCTGTAGCCAATTTATGGCTTTTTGTGTGTGGGCACTGCAGGAGGGAGAGGGAAAGAAAGGAACCTCAGGGCTCAAGTGAGACTTAAATGGGTGCAAAGCTTTGCAGTTGGCCTCTGCACAGCGGTAAATTTCACCTCAGAGGTCTAGCTTAACCTTAGATGTCCAGTCAAGAGGCACTGCTTTCCAAAGACACAAACAAGCTTGTATCTCTGCTCTCTCTTCTCCTTTTGCTGCAATATCCGCTTACACAAGATCCTCCAATCTTGGCACACAGCAATGCGATGCTGATCCCCTCAGGAAAAGAGAAGTCGTCAGGAGATTAGAAAGGGACAGAAAGACCAGTGCTGGTCCAGCATGTGATGTTTATTTTAATAGGATCCACTATTACTATGAATAATCATCAACAATTAATAGCTTCTTACATTTTTATATCACTTTTCATCCCACAATAGAGCCCCATTAGTGGATATTTTCAGGTTTTTAATCTCGCAAGTGGTACCATATGTACAAATGTGGTGGGGATCATCTGTCCCTTAAAGTGCTATGTTGGATTGTGCACATTATTAAACTTGCAGAGGATTCCAGCTCTCAGAGCCAAGGAACTCTGTATGGGATATGGCAAAGCTCATCCAGGGCATTGAACTTCTCTTCTCAACTCACTGGGTGTCTCTCTATCACTGGCACATTAGGTCACGTTTTCAGCCCAACCTGGACATTCATTAGAGCATCAGTATCCTGCTTCCACCATTATAAACTGCATGATGCAAATGCACAAAAATCTATTGATTCTCAGCAGGGATATGTTAAAACCAGGCTCTAAGAAGGAAGGCAAGATAATCTCAATCATAAGAGTCAAGCAATTTGGTTGCTTACTGTTCAGGCATTCATTCCCTGTAAATAACAAGTGAAACCCCACCATGCATACGCCTAGATGTTTTCTCATTTTTCCATTCTTATCTCAATGATGAACCTTCCCAGAGTGGTAATTACAGAGGGGAACCTCTCAGCAGTTGATTATACCTGTGTGATCTACTAGAATCACTTTCATGCCAGTGAGACAACCTATGTAGATTGCTAGAATACATTCATCCCAATTGAAAAAAACTTGCACAAGAATGTTTTCCCAAACAGTGGGACAGATACAAAAAATTAAACATGCATTATGCTAAATAAACAAACAAATAAATAAGAAAAAGTAGTGAGAAAATAAAAAATTAGAGCACATTTGTCAAGGCTGATTCCCCACTCTGGCACTTTGAGTGCAGAAGGTGGGGGCCCATAAGGATTCTAAAAATTAATACTTGCCACTCCAGGCTTGTATTAAACTCCCAAGGTTACAGCTTTTCTCTGACCTTGGCTTGGCAAATGCTGCCACCACCCAAATGCAAAAACCCCTTGGGACCCAGGAAGGTGCACTTGGGAATTCCTCCCTGTGGAGTACCTTCAAGTCCTTTCAATCCTCCTCCAGGGAAGAGCTGAGAAAGAAAACAAAGGAAATCATCTGTTGCCACAAGCTAATTAAACAACATGCACAAACCTCCTAGGACACCAAAAATCCAACCTTATTCTTAAAAAAGGTAAATTTTATTAAAAACAAAAAGAAAGAAAATCATACAGAACTTAGGCTTTTTTCTACATCTTAAAAGACACAGTTACAAAAATTAAGCATCAAGATAGTTCTATTGAGGTTCCGCTTAAAGCTAACAAGCAAAACAAAAGCATCTGGGGTTTGTACAGAGGGGTTCACAAGCCTTACAGAAAATAAAAGAAATAAACCTAATTGCATCTTTTTAGACATTTCCTAATCTACTTATGTATTTGGGTAGTTCTAGGTATAATCAGATGATTTCCATACCTGGCAAAAAACTTTTTACAGTATAGTCATAGCCCTGACTTTGCACTGTTCCCTCTCTCCAGAGACAGCCACAGAACAACAAAGGGAAAGCTCTACCCCCAATTTTAAAAAGCCTTCCCATTGGCTCTTTTGGTCAGGTGTCCACTCCCTTTCCTTTACCTGGGGGATTTTTTAACCCTTTACAGGTAAAGCAAGCAGAGAACAGCCACTAAAAGGGACTTTATAGCTAGCTGGCTGGCTGGGTGGCCATAAAAGGGAGCTACCCACCCCCCGCCCCTTTATTTATCACAATATTTTTGTTGCTAATCTGTGTGGGCACCCATTGTAACAGCAGATGCAACTGAGTGCTCAAATGACCAGTTTCACTTTCGATGGGGAATCACAGTAAACAGTGTGCACAAGTCAGACATGCAAATTCACACAATTATCATGAAAGCATGGTTCAGTCCCTCTCATTGCACAGTGTCATATGCTAATACAACGAAGAACCATATACTGTGTATATGAAAGAGAGGCATATTAGACGTAAGGATAGCAGCGAAGGGAGAGGTACCAATATGTTATGGCTGGGGTGTGGGTGGCCTGGCCCAGGGGTTACCAGAGGGCATGGGCTGAGGGTCCGGACACCAATTACCAGGAATCAGGCCAAGCTGGAATTCCAGGAGATGGGAATCAAGAGACAAACCAGAGGGCAGGGATCAATACTCAGTTACCAAGAGTCAGGCTGAGACAGGATATCAGAAGGTCGGGATCAGAAGGCAGGAACAGGCAGACCAGCAGTCGACAACAGTATGAAGCCCAGTTCTACAGACAACTTCCTGTTGCCTCCTCTGGGTTAAATAGGGTCTGTGGCCCAAGCAGGAGCCTGGGAGCTCTCAATCAGAGGGTAGGGGGTGGGGCTTATGTCCCAGCTGGGCTTCATGGACTATGGTCTCAGCTGCTGTCTGTGAGCAGCTAGGTGGAGCATTGGAGTGCGATGATGCCTAGAGTCCCCACAAAGCTGGGCTCAAGACCCATAGGGTGTGACACAATTAGGGTAACCAGACAGCAAATGTGAAAAATTGGGACACGGGGTGGGGAGTAATAGGAGCCTATATAAGAAAAAGACCCAAAAAGCGGGACTGTCCCTATAAAATTGGGACATCTGGTCACCCTAGACTCAATATTAGATTTGGAGGGAACAGAATAACACAATCATATCTTTAAATGAATTGGGGGTTTGGTTGTAAATCTCATCCTTAACATTCCACTGACTGTTTTTTTGGACTGAGTATCGTTCTTCATTGCTCTCTGGTATCTTTGTTGCTGTTATCTTAGTGTTGCAATTTTACTATTTATTAGAACAATGCAATTTGCAAACAGTTCAGGTTGTTCTCTATTTTATGTGCTTTTTCTAATTGAACCAGTTGAAAAGCAGCTCATTTAAAAGGTTTTTATAAATACGTATTCAGTGCTGACTGAGAGTCATTGATGTCTGACAGATGTTACATTGTCTTTAACACCCCTGCAGATGTCATTGTTCCATTGCAAGGGAAAATCTCCCCTCATCGCTTAGGTAGGATTTTATTGTTTAACATAAATTCAGAAGGCAACAAACAAAAAGTAAATTGTGGTAGGAGTTCATGTTGCCTAACATAATTCTACTGAATATAGTTCTAGGCTGGGATTACCAAAGGAGCCTGACACCCAGATGTAATAAATGGATGTACATAACAAAGAGGGATCTGTATATAAAAGCATGAACTGCCAGTGAAATTCAGCCATCGACGAATGCCAGCACAAGACCCAGCCACTTAAGCTCTCAAAGACAGCTCTGACTAGGACTTAAATGATGCATAGACCTCATACTGGCCCCTAGCACCAAAGATGAATCCTACCCTAAGTAAGAAGATTACCATGAAAGAATTACCAGGCTAATCAAATCTGATGTTAGTCAGACATGGCTTTCCCCTCTATTCTTTTGCCAGAAGCTGAGGACAGAAGGAACTAACAGGGTTTCAGCTATCAAAGTCCACTGTAATAACTCATGCCAAAAATATCTCCACAGTGGGTTATTCCTCTGAGCCTTCCCATCTGCTTTCCAGCCAGCAGAGCCCAGACCCTGTGGAACATCCAGAAGTTCTTCTGTGTGTATGGGATGCAGGAAGCAGGGAAGAGAAAACAGGATGAGGAGCTTCTTTTGCACTTCTGTTGAATTAAGCTACCCTATGCTTGTGGAGGATTCAATGCACCCCATTGCAATCATCCCTAGAGGACTCCAGTGGGAATGTGCTATGGTGAAGCAACCATTAGATGAAGTCTTGAGATTCTAACACACATAAGATCTATTCTGGTAAAGAACTACTAGGATTTCAATGGGTGTTAGGCACTGAGGTGCTTTTGGAAATCCCACTAGCTGCCTGTCTGCATCTTTAGGCACTTCAGTACCTTTAAAAACTGGCCTCATCTTGCTCATACAAGGAGAAAGCTCTAGTTACTGAGTTTAATCGTGTTAAATACTAGCTGGTATCAACACTGCAGAACTGTTTGTCTCCACAGGTGAACCCCGATGTGAATTAAAACCAGCTGTGTGGAGAACTACCTATGTCTTCTGGCAGTGGTGTTTGCCAATGAGATGGGAAAGGAAAATGCAACCACATCTTAATGCTATGTACTCATATCAGTTAAGCTTCATGCATCATATTTAGCATTGTTGTCTACATTTATGCTCTCAGCGATTTCATCTTGCACCATACAAATTCAATACTCTCCCTTATGACTAAGTGGTGTGACTGTTTGTAATGGTCAAAGTAGAGTTTACAAGGAGCAGATCATCATGATCCTTGTAACTTCCCTATCACTTCACCTGTTACCAGTCATTTCCACCTCTCTTGGTCTCACAGACAGAGTAGGAACCATCTCTCTCACTGGGGACTCAACACTGAAATTTGGCTACATGCATGTGCCAGCCACAGGTTTTTAATTGCAGTTTAGAAGTACCCGCTGTCTGCTTCTGTCTTGTCACCTCTCTGCCATTTTTCTCATTTTCCTACTTTCATAGTACATTTGTCTCTGTCTACTTTTTCCCTCACGGACCACCTAGTTGTTTCAATTCCTTTTCCTCATTTGTTTCTCTACCTTCTCACCTCTTGGTCCCAAGTTTCCCTTCTCTTTGATTCTGTCTCATGCCTTCAAGCCACATTTCCTTTTCACAGCTAAATCCCAGGACATTACAGGCACTTCAAAACTTGCATGCACCAAACCATGCTTGTCCCTTCTTAGTTACTACAATGAATGAGCCTGATCTCCACTGTCCTGCACCCTGTTCAGTCATTTACACCAGTGCAAGGTGAACATACAACACTGTTAAACCACTTTCTGTTGGGGCAAATGACTCAATAAGATGTAAGGCAATGGAGAAGCAGTCCCCATACATTTTTATTTGCAGTGGGTGAAATCATGGTCCCACGGAGGACAATGGGATTTTCTCTACAGTGACTGAGACTAAAAGGAGATTCAGAGAAAGAAGACAGGATGAGATGTTGTCAGGATGATCATTCGTGAGGGCTGATTCCATTATCCAGGTGTAAGTCTAAAAGTCAGTGGAGTTACTCCAGATTTGCACTGGTACAAATAAGATCAGAATCTGATCCATGGTGGGCATTTGAAGCAGACTTCATGGGATCATGAAGGCCTATGTGCCTTAAATAAAAACACATGCATGTGCAACATTGCTCAGAGAAGTGTCTCTATGTAATATTACAAAATAAGACGCGTGAACTGGAGTATTACACCTTCCTCTGAAGCAA
Organism: Chelonoidis abingdonii; assembly: GCF_003597395.2. Classification (NCBI taxonomy): domain Eukaryota; kingdom Metazoa; phylum Chordata; order Testudines; family Testudinidae; genus Chelonoidis; species Chelonoidis abingdonii. Next base: position 73,696,855 of record NC_133778.1, read on the forward strand.
TCAGCACTGGATACTCTTGGAGACAGTCTAAAGGATGAGATGGATCATTGATTTCTTTCAACATTGCCTTTCTTATGCAGAATAAATTGAATCTTGGACCCAAAGTAACTTTGTCTGTATTGATAATGGAGGAAAAAAACCGTAGGGGCTACTAAGGCTGAAAACCAGCGACATTCATCTCAGATACACATGTAGTTGCTAGGCTTATGGGTTATAGTTAATGCTGAAAATGGCCACGAAGGCAATAACCAATATTTGTTGTGTGTATACACTAGCCAAGATTAGGAGACTAAAATTAGGTTTCTAAGGGCCAGATTGTCAAGGTATTTAGGCACCTAAAGATGCAGATAGGTACTTGGGATTTACAAGAGTGCTTAAACAGGTTAAACACCTAAGTCACATTGCCTTCCCACTAGGCACTTGTAGGTGCCTAAATACCTTTGAAAATATGGCTCTAAATCCCTACTTAGGCACCTAAATAACTTGCCTGATCTTCAAAAGTTCTGAGAACCTACATGCTCCCATTGACTTATTTAGTTTTTGCTTTTGTTTATAATCATTGTCACTAGGTATTATCAGTTCAACTCTGTAGATGGCAGTCTCCATGACCCAGTATTAGTGCTGCTGGGTGACAAATTTTCATCATTCCATCGAGGCGGTAGAAGTAAATAGCTACACATTGTGAAGACTGAAAACTATGCTCTCAGCAGTCTCTGATCCAGGGTGTTTCAAGAGACTAATGTCACCTTATTACTTGGGGAAGGAAATTGCTTGGAGATAAAATTGGCTATTCAGGTCATGGTTTTCAACCATGACATTTGTGAACCATTATGGAGAACACGACAAAGCTGCTTAGGTAGGCAAGTTGTAGCCTTAATACTGGCTGTGTTTCTCTGAGCCAGGTCTTGACTCTGACATGCATTCTCTTCAGTAAGTAGGAAGACTTTAAGAGGATCATCCTTGTAGAATTTAACTCACCAGTTGACATATCAATAAATACCATAAATAACTGGAGATATTACAAATTCTTCTGTTTTACCTCCAGACACAAAGAGAAATGAAAGAAATAGAAGATACAGGAGCAAAGACCTTTATTCAGCTCACAGTCAGTCAATCCCCTTGATGACTGGAACTGGACAAATATTGCAGGAAATGCTCTGCAAATATTTGTTTGAGTTTTAAAATAAATTTGCTTCAAATGTGTTAGCATCCCTTGTGTGTTCACTCTCCTTGACTAGTCTAGTCAATGAATTTATTGACAGAATTTTATAGTATCCTGGCTATTAAACTACGCCTATTACCCTGATATCTGAGCAACTTCCAGTAGTGCATATAAAGACCTGTCTAGCATCCATCTCATGTCGTCCCAAAGCGGCATATTTTAATGAGAAGGTTACAGAATATTTGAGGGAAAGCAAATTTCAACATTTTTATTTGTTCTGGAAACCCGATTCTAAGCACTATGCTCACCCAATCAAGGGAATAAACAAGCCATATGACCTATGTGAGCAGTGGGAGCAGGTGGAATTTCAAAATTTGAAAATCAAATACTCCCAATGAGTTTCAGAACATATGAATTGCTGTATTTGATCAGAACAGTGGCCCATCCAGTTCATTATTGTGTTCTCTGATGGTGGCCAGACCCAGAGACTTCAGAGAAAGGTGCAAGAAGTGCCATACCGGACAATTATGAAGCAATCTACCCACGAACTATTGACTATGAATCATTTACTAAAATTATTCAGCAAATAATCCCTTATAAGGAATAAATTCAAGAAAATTACCATCTGTTAAGAGACATGGGAAAGTCAAATACACAATGTATGACAAAATTATTTGCCCAGCCCTAATGGACAAAAAAATGATGGCTATTGGGGGCAGTGCTTAATTCTTGTGCATCAGTTTGGGCTAAAATTATGAGTCACGTAGCTAAAGATGGTTTGTCGTATCACAGTATCCTGGTGCTGAAAGCATGGTTGTAAATAAGTTTGAATGAGCCACTAAATGCTAATTATCATGATTAAAGGGGCAAAACAGATAAACCAAATTCTAGAAGTGGGCCTGTAATAAGGGAAGTTGGTTCTGAAATTCCACCCTCTTTGGAAGTAGTCCCATCCAGAGGGTAAAAGGCAGACAGTGTGGAGAGTAGAACTTAAATTTCAAGCCCAGTCTCTCCTCTGTGCCCTACCTCTTGCAAGGATCTGCAAAGAAAGTTTTCCACTGGGGGTTTCATTTTTCTGGATACTAACAATGTATGGGAGTCAACCCAAAACTGCCGTCCATAACTGGACCTATCAGAAGCGTGGCCTGCCTACATGGAAACTGACAATGATACCCAATCTCTGTATCTCATTCAAGGGAGCAGGTAGAAGAATTTAGGAACTGCAGTGTGGTCTCTAGTGGACAGGACAATGGAATGGGTGTCAGGAGACCTAGGCTCTCTCCCAGCTCAGTGTGACCTTGGGTAAATCAAGTACCCTCTTTGTCCTTCTGTTTCCCCTCCCATCGCTCATCTGTCTTATCTATGTAGACTGTGAATTGTTTGGGAGCAGGGACTTTCTCTCGCTGTGTATACATATGTGCTAGAGCAGATTGGGCATCCTGGCTTGACTTTATCTCCCACGATGCCCTGTGGTCTCCCCTTTGACAGAGCTACCACAGTGCATCATGGGAGATGGCGTCTGGGCAAGGACTCTGACCCATCAGTAAGAATGGGGATGAGAGGCACCTGAACTATAATCCCCACGAGGCACCACAGTACATAAGGAGGACACAATTAATGTTGAACTGACTGGAAATGAAACATTTTGACATTTCCAATTTGTAATTTTTCTGAACTTCTCATCCCAAGAAAAGTTGCAATATTTTTGCTTTTCGTCCCAAATTGGGATAACTACAATTGTAGGAATAACAGAATTTCCTGTGTGGGCAGAGATCCTGTTTTTCAATCAGCTCTATCCAGTGCCTGGGATCCCAATCTTGGCTGAGACCTCAGGGGCCGCTGTAGTACAAATGATAAGACAACGACAAACTAGACCAATGCCCTGATAAACATTTTCAGGAAAAGAACTGAGTTCCTTATATAATCTACTAAGAAACTGACTTCCTGGGACACCTTTGACCAGCAAGGATTTGTCCTGCCTCTCCTCACCTCATTAATGCTCGATCTATGTACTCAGGCAGCACAACAGAGGGATGCTAGTCCACATGGAACCTGTCCTAAAAAACGGTGGAGGAACTTGTTCATAGTAACCAAGACGCAATCCCTCATGATTGAATTTCAGTATTAAGGGATTCAGTTTTGCAGAAGTGACAGCAATAGGTTACTAGTTTTCTGTTTATCAATAGCCACTACTTTCAGTGGATAGAGATCCTGACTGTGTCACAAGGCCATATCCTTTAATAATTGTAATCTATGTGATGGGACTAGGACAAGGGAATAGAGACCACTCTCTGACCAGCACTTATTTTAACATTCCATAGTAAATCAGTACATTGGAAGAGTCAAGGTTTTGTTGTTCCCCATAAAAGAACTGGTTTCATCATGATTCCCATCCAAGTCATGAGTGACTATCAAGCAAATCATACTGATCCCTATTCAAAGGATTTGTTTCTGCAGTTCCAATTCCAAGGTCATTTCAGAATTCACCATGATGACCCTGACTGATCCGCACATAAACAAGGGTAAAGTATTTTTCCAGGTGAGAGAATGTGTATGGAATTTTCCGTGGTCTCCCTGTGAAATACCATAGCTCAGTGGCCATTAACACAGTCCCAGGTGGGGCTCTGGATTGTCTACGTGCCGCAAAATGTCTTATTATGCAGGATGCAGAATTTGTTTGAACCGTAGAAAACATTAGCAGGGCAGATGCTTTCTGTCACAAAGGACCATACCCATCCCTGTTGTAACTCTATTGAGGACCAGATCTGAATGTGTTGCTTGGTTTATCGCATGCACCTTTTTTACAGTATAATGTGCATTTTGAATATATTCAAGAATTAATATATCCAAACATTCAACGGAAAGAAATAGGGTAGGTTCTTTTTTACTGTATTTTTTAGCATTTATAAGACAACATCTCTCTTTTACTCCCTTCAGACATTCAGACAAATAAAAAGCAAACACAAGCACCAAGAAACTGAAAAGACAAATGCAAGTACAAATATTATCCTCTAAAAAATCCCTGATAGAAAACAAAGATAGGACCTTTTGGTGTTGTTTACAGATGATTAAGTGCCATTAGGAAAATCCTCTAAAATCACTGCAAGGTGTTTAGACAGAACAGCCTTGACCACTGAAGAGTCTGTCACCTCAATCCATTTCAGGCCTCCGAGTTTACCTTCTTGTAAGGAAAAGTAAATTCAACCATCATCAGGAGTACAGGTAATCTGAGCTACTAACATCCCTGGAAGCAGTGCAAGTTTCCCCACATTGCCTCCTCTGATATGCCTCAATCCCAGCATGGAAGGCATATGCCCAGGTTTCCTGGGGGCTCCCCCATCAGTATCCATGGCCCATTCAGTCCTTGGCCTCTTTGAAGAGACTGATGATGCCAACTGGTGACAAAGAAGTCCAAGGGAATTAGATATCCAGATCCCAGGGCCCCTCACTCCCTTACATTCCTACATAAATCCACGCATAGTCTGAGTCACATTCTAGTAGTAATTTTAGCGAAACAGAAGGGATAATTTTATTTATTATTGATCCACCTGCCTGATACAGCACTTTATAAGAGGAACTTCAATGTGTATTTTGAAGCAGAAGCTGTTTCCCTTCCTTCCCCATTGAGGAGGGCTTACAGAAGTTTGTAGAGGGAAACAATCAGGTGATAGGAATCATATACTCATCCTGTAGAATTCTATGGCAAGACTATAGGCTGGATTAAATATACTATAGGAAGGAGATCATTCTTAACACTAGTCTACAGGTTTTTAGAGTAGTATCTATAGAACCCTATTACTTTCTATCAAGCCCCATTAGTTTCATCCATATTTGCTTCAATAGAACTTTTCCATAAGGGCTCTCAATAGCATTATTCTTTTACTTTGTTTTTCTCTACAACCCCCAAACTCTACAAAGTTCTACAGTATGTATCCCACGTATGTTAGTAGCAATATTGTAAAGTGCAGGGTTTGGGACCTTTACCTGGAGCAGAAATGTGGGTAAAATAATCATTTTGCAAAATTATGACAGAGTTTCCCAAAGGTAAGACGCTGTTTGGGGCCATGCTGTGATCCTGTCGGAGAAAAACTGAGTTCTCACTTTTTGTTTGGGTGCAGCAGAGTCAGATATTTTATTTTGTTTAGCAGCTACAGCAGGGAGAGAGTGCACTAGGACACAGAGTCGCCCCAGTCCCAGACAGGTCTCTCAACAGGTAAACAATTACAGCCAGCATTTATACTTTTGTTACAGACAATAATAAGCAACAGCTACATTTTATTTATACATAGGTCATCCTGATATCGTGTTTTTCTCACTTGAGAGACTCCAGTCTACACTGCGTATTACCTACACATTATTTACACAAGGTCAAAACAACTTCTCACACACTTCTTTTCCACTCGCCTCACACAATCCTCGCTTCTACAAATCTCGCGTTATTAGGGTTACCGTTAGCCTAACTTTTACTAACAAAAACTGTCATGCATTAAAATCCCCTACAAATCCCTGTCAGTTCTTTCACTACTTCCACAATCCACACCTTCCACATGACTGTCCGTACCCAGTCTTCCACCTAGCAGTGGTTTTCCTAGCGAGTACACCCACTCTTTGATATGACCTGTTCTTTTGTACGTAGTACTTGGATAACACCTTTGGGGATATAAGCTAAGACATTGCTCCTTTTGCTCTTGGGTCCTTCTGCATTCAGATACACTGGATTTTGTACATTATTTGTAAATAAACAAAACTGTACAAAAATAACTGAGTATCACCAATATCTCCTCTCAGCTGGAACATCCACAGAACCCTGAAATTTGACTAGACGCTCAGGTCAAAAAGGAGCAACCGTGTCATCCCTAAGTGAGAGATTCAGCTCCAGTCAAAGATCATCTGACTGAGTTGGTGGGTCTCAGTTCGCTTGCTAGTGGATATGTGTCTACACTGCAAAGGCACCATCGCACCTCAGCCGCCACAGCTGGTAGCCTCAGGAAAGAAGCCAAGGATTACAATAATGGAAAATCCTACTGTCTCCTACAAGTGGGCCCTCCAAGTCAAAGGAAGGATGGGCCAGAGATTAGGATTCTAGCCCAGGTCTTGGGAGGCATGAACTCAAGTCCCTGCTCTGCCATAGCTTTCCTGTGTGAAATCACTGAGCCTCTCTGGGCCTCAGTTCCCTTTCTGTACAATGTGGGTAATACCACTTCCCTATCTGTTTGGATGTTGTGAGGATAAGTATGTTAAAAAGCAGTGAGGTGCTTAGATACTACAGCAGGGGTAGTCAATAGGTGGACCTTGGGCCAAATCCAGACTGCCAGATGCTTTTGAACAGACCCCAAAATGGTTTTATTATTATCATTGTAATCATTTTAAAATTATTTTCTCTGGAGTCTGGACCTTGACTAGAACTTGACCAAGAAATTTGGACCTTGACAAATAATAATTGACTACCCTGTATCATAGTAACAGCGCCATGGTAATAAGCACCCCCGATAGCCAGCGAAGGCTGAAGCACATTGGCAGAATGGTATAGAGTCTGGGAAACTTGCTCTGGCCATATAGTGTGTGTTCTGTAGCACTAGCAGCATTTCATTTTCCAGGGTTGTAATTTCAGCCTCTTTTATCATGAGTTTAAAAAAACATTTAAAACCAACCCCTGAAATCAGGCCTCCAAAGCAGGTTTTAAATTCAAACTTCTTCCAATGGAAGCTGAGCAGCTGGCATAATGAAGAGAACCCAGGTGAGCGTTCTGAGCTGGACTTTTCTTTCTGGCCTGCCTCAAAGTGAGTCTGGGACAGACAAGAATCAAAGAGATGCTCCCAGTCTGTGTAGCAGCTGCAAATGCAATTGGAGCTGAAATTACACTGGGAAGAAATTGAACCAATCTTAGTCTCTGTACAAGAAAATGGGAGGTAAGATGTGGATCACAACTTTTAAGAGCAGCCATAGTGGAGCCAATTCAGCCTGCGTGATTGTTGAAAAAGGAAAAAGTTTTACATTTTTTCTGCGGCAAACTATTGAAAGAAAAAAGAGAAGAGCTTGAAATATCAGAATCCTTTCAGGGAAATGACAACAATATATTGCAGAGCAGGCTTGCCTTTAACAGCAGCTTACCGAGTGAGTGTGTTGCTGGTGGATGAAGGCGTTGCAGACTGAGATTTTCTCTCTATCCCCAGAACAGCTATAACAGAGGCGGGGCAATAAATACTTCCTCCACACTGCACCATGAGGTGGGAAGAGCGGAGTGTGGACTCTTTGGATATATCTATGCTGTGATAATCCACCGCGCTGGGTCTCAGGGTCTAGGTCAGCTGACTCGGACTGTGGAGATCGACATTTGGGCTCAGACTGGAGCCCTGGCTCTGAAACTTACTTACTTACTGACCTGGGCCAGCCGCAGCTGTGCTGAAGGTCTAGTGTTGCAGCGTAGATGTAACCTTTGGCCCATTCAGTCATTGCCTTTCCTACAGAGATTGCCAACAAGGATGTGGAAAGCCATTTAATATAGTGGATCTAATTCTACCCTCATTTACATCAACACAATCCCACTGATGTCACTGGGGCTGCAAAGGGGTAACTGCAGGAAGATTTGGCTCAGTGTCATGGTCCATGTAAAACAGACTGAGTTGTGGTGTTTGCTAGGCTGTGACTTGAGGATTCTGTAATGGAACTCACCTGTAATGACACATTTCACTATTAATACCATTCCTGTGCCCAACTTGATGTGAATTCTTCCTCCCTGAACTGGCTAGGAACCCCCCTTAAGCAATCATTAAAATCTGTACATATTTTTGCAGCTTATGCAGTTTCTACATAATATATTTTTGCATTGTCATCATAATCATCATCCCCACCACTTATTTTTATTAACATAGCATTAGGAGCCTCGATCGTGGACCAGGGCCCTATGGTGCGAGGCATTGTACAAACACAAAATAAAAAGACAACCTCTGCCCTGAAGAACTTACAGTCTAAATCAGTAGTTCTCAAAGTCGGGCCACCGCTTGTTCAGGGAAAGCCCTTGATGGGCCAGGCCAGTTTGTTTACCTGCTGCGTCCGCAGGTTTGGCTGATTGCGGCTCCCACTGGGCGCGGTTCACTGCTCCAGGCCAATGGGGGTGGCAGGAAGCAGGGATGTGCTGGCTGCCACTTCCCGCCACCGCCAGTGGCCTGGAGCAGTGAACCGTGGCCAGTGGGAGCCGCAATTGGCCGAACCTGCAGACGCGGCAGGTAAACAAACTGGCCCAGCTCACCAGGGACTTTCCCTGAACAAGCGGTAGCCCTACTTTGAGAATCACTGGTTTAAATAACACTATGAAATGTGACATAGGTAAAACATTGCAGCTGGTTTCTCTGAGTAATAAAGTAGGATGAAAGGAGAGAGTGCAGAGCTCAGAACAGAACTCAAGAATCCTGACTCCCCCTCTCCTCTTTTTTGCTGACTGGATCCATTCCTGGTCTTTTCAATTGCTGACAGATTATTGTAGCTCATGCTCCTTTCTCCCATGAGTGCTACTGTCCACCACTATTGTCACTCTGCTCTTCTTCAGCAGTGTGACCTCTGGTTCATCTCTGAGTGTAAACCAAACCATCACCCCTTATTGGATATTAGCATATGGCTTTTGACATCTGGGCCTTCAAGAGTGATAAACTGCCAACCAGGAAACATCTTGGTTACAAGTTCATTTTTATCACTGCCCTGTGCATTTATTATCACACATCAGCAGGATTGGGCCCTGCTTGGCAGCTACAAGCGATGAACACATTGAACCTATTCAAATACCCTCATCCATATTCATTTCCATTTAAACACATTAAATTCTCATGTAAAATAATCCCCTAACTCTCCAGATGCTGTTTGTTTTTCTACTTAGGTGGCGGGAGTTCAAAGACACCTTTTAAAATATGCATAGTTTCTTAAGAGCGAAAATTACAGCTTTTAGTGATGTTTGCTTTTCGTTTCATGAAAATCCCTTTTAACCTCTGCTAGATTTCTTTGGACTCCTGTACATGAAAATTTCCTTTTTAATGACAATCAGGAAGGCTAGAAATGTCATAGTTGTTGGTGCACAGGTGTTTCGCCATGGCACATAGGTATGTCACCTCATGAATTAGAAAGAATTAGAGCTCCCAACACAGCACGTCCAACTCTTTATCATTAACAAGAAGGAGGTGGGGAGATTAGACAATCCATACACCCGAAATCTCTCAACTTTGAACAATCAGAAAAAAAGCAACGGAGGCTTTATGAAATGACCTTCAACAGCCAGCACACATCACAGGAGGCTGTTTTCACTAGTTGTCTCTGCAAGGGTGAGAGAAAGAAATATGAATTTTAAGTAGAGATTAATCTAATGAGACATGATAATAATAATGGGAGGAGGGGGAAATAAAACTAAAAAAAACCCAACCTCTCCACTAAACTAAAACTGAATTATTGCAAGCAATCAAAGGCCGATGAAATTGAGAAGATGAAATGAAAGTGAAAAGAAATAAAATGGGTTAAATAAAGTTATAAACTGGCATAGAAATCTAGTCTCTGGCCAAAAAAAATCCGTTGTCAGAACACAAGGACAGCATGATAGACTCTGAGGAAAAGACAATTTATTTAGGAGGGGAGAGGTGGAAGCCAGCCAATAGAAACAAGTTGGTAAATGAGTAGGTTGTTTTTTGGCATACAGAATAGGCAAACTCATTCAGATGGTATAAGACTTACCCAAACCTATGTGCAAGCCTTTCCAGAGGTTAGAAAAGGTTTGGATGCTAATAAAAATACAAGAGCTGATCAACCTATACAGATCAAACAATCAGATTCATTTAGCTCCTGTGGCAGATCAGCGGTCTCAAGTTGCAGTGGGGCAGGTCTAGGTTGGATATTAGAAAACACTATTTTACAAGGAGGGTGGTGAAGCACTTCCAACCCTAATAGTCTATGATTCTATGATCTGCAAGCAGAACATGATTTATTCATTAGTCAAAACTATCCAAATAGAACTGGTAGAAGTTTTTCAATGAAATTTTGAAATTAAAAGAAAGTGAGCATGGGAGAAATGTTGACAAAATTTCCCTCTCACTTTTTGATCAGGCATAGAGCAAGCAAGTTAAGATATTCTGAATTTTGAAATTAAAAAAATAAAATAAAAGAGGAAGGAAGGAATGTAAAAGAAATTCTTATGAATTTCTTTAACGTTCCTTCCTTCCTCTTTTATTTTATTGTTTTAATTCATAATTTCCCCCCTTTTAGTTCATGCTTTCCCCCCTTTTCGGCCCCCACCAGACTTATGCTCAACTAATAATTTTTATAAATGTATTTGCACCCCATATTCACAGACTATATGCAGTAAATAGTCACTCGATGGGAATTTGCTATTCAAGCTTCATTATTGGTTGCTGAAGTCACGTGGTAGTGTTTTTGTTCCCCGAATAGACAAATTACTTCTGCCTGAAATGAATTTCTTTTGCTCCCTAAATATCCTTACTTGTACTGAATAGCATGTTGCACTGCAAGAGCACTGTTGGTTTCAGTGGAAGCACTTGTTCAGTAAGATACTACTCAGCATGAGTAAGGGTATCAGAATCTAGCCCTATATGCTTTTTTTTTCTTGATTAAATGAATTTCAGTTCCGGGTCTGAAATTCTCTTTGTGAATATTCATAGGAAGAATATTTTGGCAACACAAATGTTCTTGAACAGCAAATCAGAAAAGGCGCCTGGACCTGTTTGTAAAGACCCATTTTTTCATGTTCATGAACAACTCAATGAATTGATTTCATATTATTTGACCACCAGCAATAAATTCATATGCTCATCCATCTCCGTCCACACAGACACACTCACACTTGTGCCTCTACCCACGTACACTGCACTCAGCTCCATTATAGCAAAGAGGGATCACAACCTTGCAGCATCAGTCAGCATTTTCTTGATGTACAATAAAAGTGGTAATGCAATATATATCGAGATTTATTTTAACAGTGGAAGCTGTGTATTTTTCTATGTGCCATTAACAACAACCTGTGTCTGGAACAGTGGGCCAGATCAGGTGGTATGTGAACGGGTACAAGTAAGCCCAGTTGTGGGAAGTTGATCTTGGTTATAACTTCATGGAGTTACCATGAGCTTGGGAGGAATTTGGTCTGGTGAGTTTAAACTGGTGTAACTCACAACTCCATTTGCTCCTAAGCCTGGAAATTACATCAGTTTAGGCTCCCTTAGACCCACTTAGGAGCATTCACCTTATATCCCTTTACCTCTGAATTTGGCCCTGTGTGTGTATGTCAAGGTAAGAATAAAAAAATTACAGATTTAAGGCTAAGAGCCAGATTATTCTCTGGAAGCAAATGATGTGAATTAGAAAATAGCCTTATAAACGCATTAAATTGCCATTAAGCAGTTGCTCTCTACAGTTACTAACCCCACCTAATGTCATTATCATTTATGTAGAGTGAAACAGTGCAAGGAGCTTTACAGAACATGTAAGATACAGCATTCCACAGAGTTCGAAATCTTCCGTAAATCAAACTCTCAGAATATTACAGTAAGTACCAGCAATTGTCAATGAGCCAGAAAATGGGTAGATGTTGCTAATGTGACATACTTTAGACAAATGATTGTTCTCCTGCACACACCCCCAATCTAAATGAAAGTATCAGCTCTTTGGAACAAAAATAAGGCACCATGGTAGGAATTTCACTGTGTGATCTGGAAGATATAAAGGGGCTTTAACCCCCTTTACTGCAGGTAGGTCTTGTAAATTTTCCACAAGAGTTTTTAATGTGGTAGCAACTAATAAACCATTTAAACCATTTTATCTCACTTCTTCCCAGCCAGGATTAATATTGGATTGAAGTATGTATTTATTAAATATCCGTTTTACAGCAGCTGAATCTTTGATCCAAAGGCCTTTTTTCGTTTTATGATTCTTGGGCAAGGGAAATTCTGTTAGAAAGATGTGCTTGTAGTTCCAAGATGCTTCCACAAGATGGCACAAGTGATTCCATCACACTCAGGCGGACATGGAATGAACAGAGCAGCAATACATGTGCAAACTCACTTGCTCTTTTCTTTTTAAAATTTTTTTCAAAGTTCATTAGCCCAGGAAGGCAAACCTGGACTGGGAAGAAAGTCTGATGCAGAAAGAAATACAATCCCAGAAATTAGAGAAAGAGAGAAGTTTATTAATCCCTCTACTATATTAGGGTTGGTCTCAGTTACTTAGTGTAAATCAGGAATAACAGCAATGGGATTATTCTGGATTTACATGTCTGTAAATGAGATCAGAATGTGGCCATCTTCTGACTTAGAATCTTAGAATCCTGACTTCTCCACCCTGGCAGAGTTATTCTCCCTGAATGAGCCTTGTTGTGTGATTAGGGTGGAGCAGTTTCGAGTGACAGTCAGCACTCAGACATCCAGTCAGAATTGAACTCTATCACTCTGTTTATAGGCAGACAGATAGGCAAGAAGTGAGTGTGTCGAGGATGCTATGCAAAAATAAACAACAGCGAGTGTTAAGACTTAGAAAATATGCCTTGTGTTTGAATGATAGAGAAGCTTAGAGCAGGCTGCTAGGAAATTACTGAAGTGCTGTGACTTTTAGTCAGGGATGAACCATGAAGTCCACACAAAGGGCTTGGCTACACTTGCAGGTGTGCAGCGCTGGGAGTTACAGCTGTCTTTGTACAGCTGTGTAGGAAAAGCGCTGCAGTGTGGCCACACTGAGACACCTGAAGCCCGTTAGTTGGCCGCTCTGAGCAGTAGTGCGCCATCGATATTGGGCAGAGCATTTGTACGCCTGAACGATACTATTGGGTCACGGTGCATTGTGAGAGGCCTTGCGTATCCGCACGCATGAGAGCAAAACCGTGGAAGTTTTTCGGGCCTGGGTAACCGGCCCCCTCGAACATGGGTTTTGTGCCCCCTGAAAGTAAGGCCCTTGGTAAATGGGTTCTTCAGTGTCTCCCTAGGTTAGGTCTACCGCGGATATTGGGGGCGTCACATGTTTGGCTCCGGCAATTGAGGTTAGGCGTGCAGGTCATGAGCCGACACTTGGTGGAGCGCGTTTCTCCGGAAGTACCCGCCCTGCGGTGTGACCAGATGCCCGTCGCATATCGCGGTTCATCTGAGGCGCCCCTCACAGTTCAGTGCCCGTGGTTCTTGCGTCAATTGGGTTCTAATACCCCTTGGCTCTTTATTTAGGGGCTGAAAAATGGAAGGGTTGGGGCCCTGGGGTTAGGGGCCCTGGATGGTTTGGGGTCCCTAATTTTAGAAGCCACCTGAAAAATGGGTTTTGTTCCCACTTGGTTAATGGCCCCTAGGCAAATGGGTTTTGGGCCACCTGCAGTAGGGCCCTGGGAAGTGGTTTTGGGCTCTGAGTTAGGGGCCCCTAAGAAACGGGTGGGTCCCTACGGGTTAGGAGCCAATAGGAAATGGGTTTGTGGCCCCTAAGTTTAAGAGTGCCCTACGGAAAGGGGGTTGGGTCCCCCAGTGAGGACCCAACAGGAAATGGTTATGGGGACCTAGGTTAAGGCCCTGGAAAATAAGGGGTTTTGGGCCAGTAGGGATAGGGGCCCCCAGAAATGAGAGGTTTGTGCCCCCCTGGATTAAGGCCCTTGAAATCGGAGTTTGGGGCAACACTGAAGTTAAGGATCACCTGGAATGGGTTTTGGAGCCCTGGGTAGTGGCCCTAGAAATGGGAGTTTTCGGAGCCCTGGGGTTAGGGACGCACCTGGAAATGGTTTTGGGGCCCCCGTGTTAAAGGGGTCCCCTGGAAAAATGGAGGTTGAGGCCCATAGCGGTTAATGGGCCAGAAATAGGTGTTTGGGCTCCTAGTTTAGGGGGCCTGGAAATGGGCTTATCCGTCTCTGGGTTACGGGCATTGGAAAATGGGGTAGGCCCTAGAGTAAGAAGTCACTCCGAAATGGGGTTTTGGCGCACTGATGGTTAGGCCACCTGGAAAATGGGGGTTGGGCCTGGTAATCAGGGTCACTAGGAAATGGAGGGTTTATGGGGCCCCACGCATAGGGCCTCTGGAAATGGGGTTTTGGGGCACAGGGTTAGGGATTCTGAAACGAGGGGGTTTGGAGCGCCTAGGGTAGGAAGCCCAGGAAAATGGGGTTTTCGGCCCTAAAGGATTAGGGCCCACTGGAAATGGGGTTGGGGCAATGAGAATCAGGGGCCTCTGGAAGGGTTGAGCGCCTCTAGTTTAGGTGGACCCTCGAAATTGGGGTTGGGGCATTAGGGTAGGAGCCCAAGGAATGGGTTTGGGACCCCTAGTTAGGGCCCCTGAAACGTTGTTTTGGGGTCCCCTAAAGGTAGGGGCCACATGAAAGGTTTTGGCCCCTGTGTTAGTTCGGACTTGGTATTGGGTGTTGGTGGCCACTAGTTAGGGGCACCACTGGAAATGAGGGTTTTTGGGGCCCCTGAGCTAAGGGGTCCTGAAATGGGTTTTCGGGCCCCTCGGTAGGAGGCCCTGAAATGGGATTCGACCCCCTAGAGGTATAGGGGCCACCTGAAATGGCGGGTTATGGGGCCATTCACCTGGTTATGGCACTGAAAATGGGTTAATTGGGTTCCCTGGGTAGGGGCCCCATGGAAATGGGGGTTGGGGCCCGTAATCCCCTCTTCGTCCCCTGGAAATGGGTTTTTCGGGTACCTCTGATTTAACGCCCCTGTAAAGAGATTTTGGAGCCACCGGTGTTAGGGCTGGAAATGGCGTTTTGGGGCCTCGGATTAGGGGCTCTGGAAATGGGGGGTTGGGGCCCCCAGACGTTAAATGTCCTGGAAATGGGGGTTTTGTGGCCCACTGGGGTTAGTGGCCCTCTGGAAAATGGGTTTTGGGGCCCCTTGGTTTAGGGAGACCCTGGAAATTGGTTTTGGTCCTCTAGGTTTAGGGCACTGGAAATGGGGGGTTGGGGCCCCTGAGTTAGGAGGCACTAGGAATGGGGTTTTGAGGCCTCTAGATTAGGACCACCACGAAATGGGTTTTTGGGGCCTAGGTTAGGCCACCTCGAAAATGAGGTTATTAAGGGCCGTTAACATCGCTTTCAGAAGCGGCCTCCTCTCTGTGGCACAGAGATCGAGTGGTCTGGTGGCGACACCTGTAGCGCTCCTGACTGCTGAGGAAAATGACTGAGGATAGAAGTACCACGCCAGCATCTATCACTTGTTGGCAGTTGAGGTTTTGGGGCTCCTAGATGAGGGTGCCCTTGCTAATATCCTTAAGAGCTGGCGTTCAGGAGTGGTGCGCATTACGTTGATAGGAGACCTGGGAAAATGCTTTATGAGGAGGCTCCCATGACTTAGGGTTAGGAGTGAGCCCCTGAAAGTAGGCGCTCTGATCGCGCATATCACCACCCCGACAATTGCTGTGTTTAAGGCAGCACGGAAACCTTATGCCATTGGGGGTTGGGCAGTCTGAAGGTAAGGGGTCCTGGACACACTGACGTTTGTTGAGGACCGTCTGCAGTGGTTTAGGGGCCCTACCCTGGAGAGATGGGAAGAGGCAGGGTCCACACTAGAGTGGTTAATCGAGCGAGTGGCCGCGCGTCGAGAATGAGATTAGGTGCTCGGAGCATACGTCACGTTTAGGGAGCAGTGGCGTCGCAGCAACCTCTTGTTAGAGAGGATGGAGTATGGAGTCGCCGCCACTTTCATGGCACTAAGGGTTAGGGTGTGGCTCGATGGGATTATATGCCTCTTCGTACGGCCCCTCACTTTAAGGGCCCCTGGAAATGGGGGTTTTGCCCAATTTCAGGGCCCTGAAATGGGGGTTGGAGGCCCCTGAGTTGGGGCCTCTGGAAATTGGGTTTTCGGGCCACTGAGGTAAGGGGCCCCTGGAAATGGGGGGTTGGGGCCCCGGGCTTTAGTGTCCCTGAAAATCGGGTTTTTGGGCCCCTGGTTTGGCAGCCACATGAAAGAGCGTTTTTCGGGCCCCTGGGTTAGTGGCCTGGAAAGGAGGGTTTGGCCCCTGGGGCTTAGGGTCCCTTGGAAAATGGGGTTTGGGCCTGTCATTAGTAGAATAGTTTTTTTTTTTTAAGTAAGGGGTTTTTAAATTTTCTGTTTCCTGTAAAGGGGAACAAAGAGAAACCAAAACACACTGACCAGAGGAACCAATCAGAAGAAACCTGGAATTGTTTAAAAGTCAGGGCGGGAATTGTATACTCAGGGTCTTGTTGTTTTCCTCGGCTATGGGTAAACAAAGTTTTCTTCTACTAACTCCAATCTTATCCTCAAATATTCTACTAAAAATCCTGTGAGTACAAAGAAAACAAAAGTAATATCGGCTTGAGAGCTTTGTGTGTAGTACAGATTGGATTGCTGTGTCTTTGTTGTTTTCCATCTCCGGCTGTGAAAAAAACTTTGCTTCTAACATACCTATGCCTTCAACCCTTCTCCTAAACATCGTGAGTACAAAAGACGAAGCAAAGTAATTCGGGGCTATAGGAGCTTATGTATATTTACATGTATGTGTTTCTGGTCTATTTAAAATGAATATTTTTTGAAATCAGACTGGTTATTCAGATTTCTTAAGTAGGAGGCCCTGTAATAAAATGTTTTATGCAAGTTATTAGTCTAAGTTATTGTCTCTTTTCCTATAAAAGCTTTTCTTTTTCAAGACTTGTGGAAGATTCTTTTATCTAGTAAGACAGCCCAAGCTGCTGTATTTGCCATCTCAATTGTCCTAGAGGAATAGAACGCTTATACTCTTGGAAGCAAAAACAGGTCTTGTACGCGCACTAGAACCAGGAGGAACCTGGGAAGGAGGGGGAAGGGTTATCTCTCCTGCTTACTGAGACTCCAAGGGATTGGGAATCTGGGTCCCCAAAGGAAGTTGGGGCATAGCGAAAGGGACAGCGAGGAGGGTGGTCAGAGCTCCACACAACTGCGCACTAGACTGGAGAAGTGCGTGGTTGGCAGTCGGCCTAATTGCCAGAAATCGGATCAGAAGCTGGAGATCATGCCTAACTAGCACGGAATGTCATGCACAGATCACACAGTACCTATTCCGAGTGATTTGAACTCTACAGAATTCACACAATTGCGAAGTGAGAGTAAATACTTACGAAGCCACGGCGCGTTAGGTTTAAGGGCCCTGGAAGGAGTATCGATGTGTTTGGGAGACTGCCACGATATGGTGCAGGGTCACATTAATCGCCATCTGCTAGAGAATGGGGACCGTATGACTTGTGGGTACGCTCTGCGAGGACAAGTTTGGGCGCGCCGAGTGAGAATGGGTTCTCTTGCGAGCACCACTGAGGGTTTATCGCCGAGAGCGGCCGGTAGGAAATGGTTTTGGGTCGCGACGGATTTAGAGGCCTGGCCCCGGAACATGGCATATGGTCCTTGGACTTCTCCTAGGCGAGCTTACGAGGGCGCGGCCCTGGGTATATGGATTTTCGCCCCCTGAGGTAGGGCCCTGGAAAATGATTTGTGCCCTAGTAGGGGCCCCTAGGGTGTTGGGACACCAGGATTAGGATCCCCCAGAATGGGTTTTTCGGCCCTAGGTTAAGGGACCTGTGAAATATGGAGGCGGAGCGCGGTCACCCTCACGATCTTAGCGAAGCCATGTACGATAATTGTTTTATGGATGGCGCGGGCCTGAGAGGGTTAGGGGTGCCCACTTCGATGATTTGGGGCTCACGCGTTCGCTTGGGAGATCACATGGGTGGCCTCCTCACATTAGGAGACAGGTTTTGCGGGCCACAGTAGCGATTAGTGCGCATCGGACACATTGGATACAATTTATGGTTCTTATCGCCACGGCGCTCTCCGAATCGAGTTGCGCGCGCCCGGGTATTCAGGGATAGCTGAGCCAGCACCGGACATGTTAGGGCATTTCTATATATTTCCAGTATGCCTTAGGGAAGATCCAGTCGAGGAATGTTTAACAGTTCGCGAATACCCCACATGATTGGGTGAGTTTCCTTGAACCTCTGTGGGTCTTCGCTTTATGCCCTTGGCCATAAACTGTATAAACAGGGAAGCTTGACAGGAGCAAGGACTGTCATAACAGGCTGAGCTGGTGCCGATACTGTAGAGCGTGCTTTGGCCCGTTAAAAGGGGCTGCGGGATTTCTGTATGGAACTAGACTTGGGAAAGCAGACATCCGCCGTTATATTCTGATGCGAAACCCTCCCATAATATTTGTGAAGGAAGGTGGAAACATTCAGTGAGGAATGGGCCTCCGAGTTCACGCCTGGGAGCGCTAGAATTTGCCACGCCAAGAGAGCAGGGCACTAAAGAGCCCAACACAGGGCCCAAGGATTAGGGATCCTTGAGGAGAATCTGAGCTGAAAGCCAACATAATGTGGCCATGCACGGAGTGAAGAAGGCATGGTTACAATGTTAGTAAGGAACTGTTTTCCTAAGACTGAATTTGCAGTGCCATGTTCTTTCCTGCTAGGTATCTTGACTTTCTGCAAAAAAAGAACTTTTCAAGCCAGAATCATTTATTGAAAAAGAAAATAACTATTATAACAGAATCACACAACATTTGGAACCTAAAGGCAGGGGGTGTGGTGGGGAACTGTACAGTCCACAGGTTTGAATATGTCTCTGGAGTGCTGTGCAATGACTGCTGCACTTTTCACGGATGCCTATACTGCCAGGTGATGGGGTTGAAGCAGAGGGTAAGGTCATAGTAGTCCAGGGCTGTTGTGAACGTACAGGTTGGAGACTGGTGAGGTAAGAAGCCTGATGCTGGGAAGGGGGTTGGAGCTACATGGGGCACATAGAGGAAAGAGCTTTGGGACGGGGTGGATGCGCGGTAGTGCTCTGCCTGCATGGATCACAAGTCGCCTGAATAGAGTCCGCTTGCGCGCCAGGATGCTGTATCAACTGCTTGTGCTTTTGTCCTGACACTGCGTTTCCTCGCGGATCCGCGTTCCCTTTACCTCCAGTCCATGCCGATTTTTATTCTGTCTCCCAGGTGTCCATAACTGCTTCAGGCAGGTCATCTTTCTTTTTCGCGCTTATTTCTCGCAGGTTGGAGTCTGTTGAGCTGTTGAAACACAGGCAGGCTCGAAGAAGTCAAGGGTTGCTGTGAAAGGCAAAAAAAAAGGCACAGTTAACAGATCAGCATTGTTTATATCTCAGACAGTTATTCCCACACAGTGAAGGAGTTTTACAGTCTTCACTTTCGCATATTTTCCCATACCAAAGAGAGCGCACATAATCCACAGGAGCCCCGAAATGGTGCGTAAAGGGGAACTGATTGCTTCAGGGCAGTGCGGGTTTCTGTGCGTTGGGGAAAGAAACAGCTGCAGGGGCCACTAACACTGAACACTCTCCCAACATTTTCCACAGAAGTAATCGTAAGATATCTTGCTGCTGCGGGTCACCTGGAAGAGCGGAGGGTCTTCTACAGCAATGCGGATTCTGCCCTGACTCCCATGCAGCTTGCCTGTGTGCAGCAATGGTCCCATACCCCTCGCGGCAGTGGTGCGGAGTGTTAGCCTGACTGGGACAGGACCACAGTGGCTCTCCTAATAAATTTAAGCGAGTTGCCCACTCCTCGGCTGAAACTTTTGAAGAGATTACCAAGGCCGATTACCGCGACATGAAGACCATATCAATGGGCTATTCCACATCTAGGCATGCATGCATGCAGCATATCCCCCCTCCCTCCTGAAACATTCCATCTGAAATAAAAGCCACTTACTGGGAACCCCCTCCTCTGCTTGTCCTTCACCAGTACCGGCTGCTGCGACTGCTACTTTCCTCCTGCTTGAGAAGAGCCTGGATGCATGTCTCCTGGACTCCCGTGTCTCCCCCCCCCAGTACCCTCACTCTCGATTTCCTCCTCCCCTGCTGCTCTGAACTGTCCATCATGGTCCTCAGATGGCAGTGGGTCACCCCCAAGATCGCATCCAGCTCCTTGTAAAAAATGGCAGGTCGTGGGGGTAGCACTGGAGCGACAGTTTCCCTCGCGGCTTTGCAATAGGACACTCCACAGCTCCTTCACTTTAACCCTGCACTGCATCGCGTCCTGGTCATGGCCCTTTCCAGTATGGCCCTTGATATCTGCCCATAGATATCTAATTCCTATGGCTGGAGAGCAGCTATGAACTGCACAACTTCCTCCCCAACACTGATGAGGTCAGCAACTTGCCATTGCTCCCATGCTGGGGCTCGTTTGGTGCGTGGAGGCATGGTCACCTGGAAAGATTTACTGATTGCACTACACACCTGGCTGAGCAAACAGGAAGGAGATTTAAAATTCCCAGGCATTTAAAGACGGTCACTCAGGCCAGGGCAGTAGAGTTCGAACTGATGAGCAGAGTGGCTGAGCAGGCATTCTGGGATACCTCCGAATACCCTCTAAGAGGCCGAAACGGCCGGCTTTGGTGGCCACACGGCGGAGCAGGCTGCATCACCAGCGCTGCAATCGTTATTCCCCAGGCAGAGGGAGTACATGCAGTGCTGTAGCCAGGGAGATACAGGCTGTATGTGCCTTGCAATGTGGATGGTGAGTAAGTTGCAGCGCTGTAAAGCCACCACCAGCGCTGCAACTCTCCAGTGTAGCCAAGCCTAAAGTCAAGACTCCAGTTAAGCTTGGACTGAATAAGACTGATGTTAGATTCGCAAAGGGACTTAGGTGCTTAGACAATCACTGGGATCACAGATCCTGAAGTTAGACACTCAGGCTTGCTATACAATCAATGGAAGGGGCGAGCACTAAGAATGGGATTCACAAAAGCCGACACAGTAGGTGATGTCCCACCCAAGCTAGCCAGGGGAGATGCCAAGAGAGAAGAGCGTGTCTAAACCCTGCCTCTCTCAGAGAGTTCACTGCTTCTTTCCACTTGGGATTCTCAGCTGTGAACCCACCACTGGGTCAATGCCCAAGGATATTCTTGCAAGTTGCTGCGTCTCTCCTAACTTTTAGCCTGGTGTCAGGGTACTTACCAGGATGGGGAGACCCCTGCTCATAGGTGATGTTATCACAGGCTGGGGAGGCTAAGCCTCCAACAACAGCCTCTGCCAAGCTCACCCCCAGGACTCCTCCGGCTTCCCACTTTTCCCCTGCCGGACTAGGGTGCCTATGTTGGGACTGGCATGGCTGGGGCTGGTGCTTGCACCACAGTGCTCCAGGGCTTGGGGCAATGGGCTGGGCACACTGGGTCATGCTGCCTGCCCACACTCCCGAGGCTGGGGTCCTGGTGTCGGGGAAACTGGGGCTGTTGTGATTTGGGGCTGTGGCGGGGAGCATGGCCATGGGCGGGGGGGGGGTTTGGGCTCTTGCAGGGGAGGGGTGGGGCCTCTGGTAGAAGAGGTGGAGCCGAGGACTAGCTTGCCCCAACAGACAGTTCACATGCTGCTCATGGCCCTGCTTCAAGTCCCCGTCTGCCTGATGCAGAGAAGGGATTTGGATGGGGAGCTATCCCCTCTCAGATGAGTGTCCTAGCCCCTAGGCTATGGGATATTCTGAAGTGGGGCTCCCTTTGTCTCTCCCCTTGAAGCTGCTTCAATTATTTATCCAGAGAGTTTTATATCAGGGGAGAGGCAGGCATGGGAAGAGAAAACATGTCTGACTCTGTAGCCTGGTGGGTAGCACACTCACCCCAGAATGGGAGAAACCGAGGATCCTGCTCCACTGTCTGTGTGTTTATCCATAGTGGAGCAGCTTCAGCAGGAGGGATTAAGAGCCATCAGAAGAGCCCATAGCCCAGTGGTTAGGGCACTTAGGCAAGAGGTGGCAGATCCCTGTTCAAACCCTTCTCTGGATCAGGCAGAGGGGGGACCTGAACTGGGGGTTTCCCACATCTCCAGTGAGTGCCCCAACCCAGACTAGGCTAAATGTTATGAGGGAGGAGCTCTTCTTCAAAGCTCAACATTCTCTTTCCCCAATTCTCGTCTCCATTTTCAAAAGCCTGGAGTCCTGCATGAGCTCTGAAGCTTGCCCTAAAGATCTGAGCTAGCTCAGACCAAGATGTGTGTGATGTTCTTCCCTTTAAATGTTTTGGGGGCTCCGTGCTCTCCCCAGTGCAAAGCCTCACTTTCATCTCCCTTTCAGTTCTGCAGCCAGAACAGTAGCCTGAGCACAGCAGACAGCGGTGTGTGCATTGAGTCTGTGTGCATCTGTCTGTCTCCCTCTCTGCTGGTGCCAGAGTGTGGACCCAATTCCAAACCCACAGGGGCTGTCCTGTCCATGGAAGGAATCCTCTCTCAGTGTTCAGTACAAAGTCCCACCCTGGATACAATTTATTCATGTACACCACTGCAATCATTCCCCCAAGCCCGTGGAGGAAAAGCATTCCCATCAAACCCATAGTGCACATACAGGTACATCAGCAATTTTCCATTCCTTTCTCTTGGGGCATCACTTCCAGGGCGCATCCCCTTGAGTTCAGGAGCACGCTCGTCCCAGTTTCTCTTCTTCTTCCAGGCCCCCACTCTCCAAACTACTTCCCCGAGAGTCTTCTACACACACATGGGCCTGGTCTACACTATGCGTTTAAACCAAATTTAGCAGCGTTAAACCGATTTAACCCTGCACCTGTCCACACAACGAGGCCCTTTATATCGATATAAAGGGCTCTTTAAACCAGTTTCTGTACTCCTCCCTGACGAGAGGAGTAGCGCTGAAATCGGTATTGCCACGTCAGATTAGGTAGTGTTGGCCACAAACGACGTATTGGCCTCCGGGAGTAATCCCAGATGACCCATTGTGATCACTCTGGCAGCAATTTGAACTCGGATGCACTGGCCAGTGAGACAGAAAGCCCAGAATTTTGAATTTCTATCCTGTTTGCCGCGTGGCAGCCTTGATCAGGGGGTGCGATGCAGTCCCAAATCAAAAGCGCTCCAGCATGACCGCATACAGGATGACTGGATCTGATCGCAGTTGGGAGACAAATCTGTTCTATCAGAGCTCCGTGTACAGAAGCGAAGTGCCCAACGCGTTTGAAAAATCTCGGCTATGATAGACAGAGCCACAGCACAGTGCTGTGTGGGAAGCGTAACGAAAGCCAGAATCAAATGACGCTCTTGAGGAGGAGGGGCGTATGGGCTCCAGCTATCCCTACACGCAGTCTCCGGAAAAGCATTGCATTTCTTGCTGAGTCACCGTGCCTGAAGGTCAAAAAATTTCCTGGATGTTCAGGGTCTATTGTCCATTTAGCTCCCTCCAAAGAAAGGGGAAGAAAATGTTTTTGCTTTTTTCAGTTGTCTCTCTATGTACATACTGATTCGCTGGTGGTAGACGGGGTGTGCAGCGCTGAACACCAGCTCCCCTCACCGATGGCAGACGGTACATATGACTGCTTCCATCGTCATCTCAGCCGTGAGTGCACCTGGCTGGCCCCGGTGAGGTCAGCAGGGCATCTTGGGGAAAATGGGAATACTCCCGGTTAGCCGGAGATGTGACAGAGGTTGGTAACGGTCTTCATCTTTGGCACTGGAGGCTGGGTCTATTCAGCGCCCCTTCCTGTCAATGCAAGATTCTGTCTGCTGGCATATGCAGCAGAGGAGGCTGGTTTCCTCTCCCTTTAATGTTCTGCTCTGCAGACTATCATAGTGTGAGGCTTCCTCCCCTCTTTTTCTCTACATTCAGTGTTTACTTTCTCTGCATTCTTTTTATTCTCACATTAAATGGCGGCAACTGCCCAGTAACAGACAGAGGTTGCAAGGGGACGGAAGCACGCGGGGGTTGGTTGCAGGGCACCCTGAATGGATCGCGCATCTTATATTTCGAGCAGATTCTAGGCGCTGGTACACGGGCAGCTGTGCTCTCTAGTCACTTGCCCCATTTGCTAGGCGGAACTGACTCTCTTTTTGACCAACATGTAAAGAAGGGAATGACCCGGGGGTCCTTCCCTTTGTTACATTGGCACCCACGGCGCCTCCAGCGCCTCAGGCACCCATCGACAGCAGCAGACAGTACAGAATGACTTGAATAACCGTCATCTCATTTCAGCGTATTTACCATGCTTGGCCGACCTGTGCACATAGGGATGAGTACGTCTCTGCTACCTTGCAAGCAAATATGTGCTCTGGTAGCCACTAGCATCCACGTCGTCAGCAGCTCCATTCGCATACGGGTGACCAGTGCCAAGGGCCAAATGGGCTCCATGGTTGCCATGCTATGGCATATCTGCCAGGGCAATCCAGGGAAAAAGAGCGTGAAATGATTGTCTGCCGTTGCTTTCACGGAGGAAGGAATGAGTGACAACACTTACCCAGAATCACCCGCGACTCTGTTTTTGCCCCATCATGCATTGGGATCTCAACCCAGAATTCCAATGGGTGGAGGAGACTGCGGGAACTATGGGATAGCTACGGAATAGCTACCCATAGTGCAATGCTCCAGAAATCAACGCTAGCCTCAGTACATGGACGCACACCGCTGAATTAATGTGCTTAGTGTGGCCGCATGCACTCAACTTTATACAATCTGTTTTACAAAACCAGTTTATATAAAATTGGAATAATCCCATAGTGTAGACATACCCATGGTCTAAAAACTCAGCTCTTAGCCTCCCAACACTGGCTCTTCAGTTCAGGAAGGTCAGCAAACTAACTCCTCTGCTGGCTCCTGGCTCCCTTGCTCAGGACAGTCAGCAAACTAGCCCCTCTACCAGCTTCCTAGCCAATTCCTCCCTCTTCCCAAGTAGGGCTTGCACAGTTGTCTGCTCTCTGCAGAATCTCTCTCTCTCAGGCAGCTCTCACCTGCCCCTTTCCTCACTCCTCCAATCTGTGCATGCAGGCAGCCCTAACTCACCCTTTAGGGCGCAGGTACCCTCTTTTAAACCTAACTGGGAGGCAGCTAATGAGTCCCAGGAGCACTGGACCATGCTTCTTCTTAAAGGGCTAGTGCAACCTGTGCCAGGCTCCTACTGAGAAGGCCAGGCCTTGTATACATATAGACTTGTGGGGCCTCTGCTCTTCTCAAGCATGGTGTCACGGCCCAGGGAGCAGCAGGCTCTCTGGTAGTTCAGGCCAAAGCCTTTATCTGTTACCTCTCCAATGATGGAAGTGGTGCTAGAGAAATATTGGGATTTACTGAAGGAAGGTATAAAACTGCTCTTCTCCCCGTGAATGATGAGAAATGGGGGGTTAATATTTTAAAATAAAGCCCCAGGCCCATGACGGGGCTGGTCTAATTCTGCTGTGGTGTATACAGACACAACTCCTGCACGCCCTAGTGGAGCTGAACCTGCTTATACGGGGGTGGGACTGGAGCCATTTAGGACCCAGGAAGAGTTTCCCTATGGGAGCTTTGTGGAAGCATCTCAGAGAGTGAGGGACTTAAGTTTTTATTTGTTTTAGTTATTTTGATTTATGAGATAATTAAAAAGACCCTCCTTCCTCAGCCCCTCCCATTCCCCTTAGCTAGCAGGCCTATTCACAGCCTCTGGCAACTTCAGAGGACTTTCAACTAGGGGCTGGGGGGCATGGGCCTCTTCCCCCACTCTCTGTCTACCCAGGGGGCCTTAGAGCTTTTCCCTCACTTGTCTCCCTCCCCTGGGAATGAGCCAGGTTCTTCTCTCCCTGTTATTGTTTAGGGCACCCATCCCACCACAGGGCCCTGCTATTAGCTGCCTTCTGCTAGTAGCTATTAGCTAATTAGTTATTAGCTGCCTTCTTTCTGCCTGCAGATAGCCCTAGTAAAGTCCCCCCTCCGACCCAGGAGGCATGGAATTTATAGACATAAATATCCCCCCATATCCTCTACTTTCTCTTTGCTGCTTTCTCCCTCTCATTTTCCCAGCTGGCTGACCAGAGCGGCAGGACTATCCTGGCCCACCAGAGTTTCTTGGCAACTGTTTTATGCCCATTCTTCAGACGAGAAACAGAGAGGGTTAGGGATTCATGCAAGGGTCCCACTACACAACCGAATTGGGCCTGGACACCAGCTCGTTTGTCAGAGTGAAATCAGCATCTTCAGAAGGACCAGTTTGATGCCTCCCTTCCCATCAGCATGACAAATTTTAAATGAAGCCTTGATTGTTTTAAGCTTCCCTACCAAGTTAGAAGAGTTACTGAAATTTCTGTTGGTTATGTCCTGATCTTGCCTTACAATGATGCCAAGCATGACTTGCTTTCAAGCACAATCGCTGAGATAAGGATGCTGATCTCATCTCCCAACTGCTATCACACTGTGCTATCTGAAGCAGTATCGTATTTCTTGGATTTGAGATAGAAAATAACGGTTGTACCCTAGATGCTTTGATTTTGCTGACTTTTTAAAATGATAATCACTGAATCAAGGTCAAGCGCTTTGATATTAAAGGAAAACTGGGATGGTTTGTGCCAGCTCACACAATGAACCATTTCTGATGTTTTGAAAAGCTTGGTAAATTCCTCCCGCGCCCCCAAATATTTTTAATTTTTGTGTTGCCTTCAAGCCTACAAATTCCTGCAGGGACTAGAACTGGAATTGCCAAAATGCCACGAGGAAAGTTGTTGTTCTGAGATTTCTTGCTTAATTAAGTAGATCCAAGAGATTTGGATTAGCTTCAGAGAAAAATCTGAATTTTGGTTGCTTATCTGTGCCAAATCCCATGACCTGATTTCTGCAGCTGATTTTGTGCTGCAGCACAGTCGACTGCTGTTGCTGTTACTGTTAATCTTGAAACCTGAGTGTACCCAGAGTCACTAGTTTGTTCCCACTCTCACTATGTGAGGAGCTGCACTGTCGCATAACTCTCTGTTAAATCATAACTGTGTTAGCAGCAGCAGCATGTATCAGTGCTTGACATTCAAGCTTCAAGGAGTGGATAGCAGCTCTTCCATTCTGGCACTCGCTCTTCTCCATGGCTAACTGTCGATCAAATTTGGTATGTGCCACTGCTGCTGCAGTATTGTCATACTTCGCCGAAGCACAGAATTGCAAGGTTTACAGGATGCTTTATCGCTTCAGACACTATCTTCCTGTAACTACCTTCTGTATCCCTCGCATTTAGTGATAAAGAGAGCAGGCACACCCCTTTGCTTCTGCTGGAGACATGATTGATCCTCTCACCTTGCTCTCCTCAAATTCATCAGTGACCTTGATTTTCTCACAGAAGAACATTACGGCTCTTAGGTTTCCTGTTTCAAGGCTGCATCTGCCAATCTGTGCTGGGAAGTAAAAGCTCTTTCCAGTCCTGTGTTTTCTCTTTACTAAAACCCTAACCTATTTGTAAAAAATACAAGTCCCTTTAAAGTAAGTGACAAATCTCCATCAAGGAGATTCCAGTTTTCAGCTGGAATTCAAATTTACCTGAATCTGAAAGTGAATTAACCGATTACAACCTATTCTTTCCAACCTCTCATCTCATACTCTTAAGTTTGCATTATATTAAAAAAAGGGTCTGAACCAAAACCTAGATCCAAAAATCTCTGAAGATCTGGACTTCATGGCTGGTGCAAGCTCTCTGAAAGGTACAGAACCCAGGAACTTCGGGTCCAGATCCAAACTTTGGAGTCTATCATCATAGCTGGGTAGCACCTTACTCCACAAGAAATCTCACTGAAGTCTATTTGCAGAGTAAAGTACAAAAAGTGTCAGTAGGGAGAGCCCAGAAGCTGTCACCCTGTGGCTCAAGTCCATCTCTGCATTACAATCAAAATGTTCAAAAATGTCCAAAGTCCTATGTGTAGCTTTCTGTGAGATGTCAGGAGTGGGACAAGGACCTAGGCATTCCAGTTTGTCAAAACTGGAACAGTCCAGTTTGAGTCTATAGCTGGGGATTGTTATGCCTTGTTAAGGGAGTAGAAAGTTAAATGCAACCATAACTATGGATCTTCTAATTTATAATGTTCAAGAGAGTGAACATTATAAATTTGATTTCATTTAACTCTCATGAGTTTTCCAATATTTGGTGTTATTCTTAATGCCCCAGCTTCTGGAGTCAAGTGAATACAGGAGAATCTCAGCTTTCATTAAATGAAAAGTAAGTTTCTAGCCCTTGTGGTTGCATAGAAAAGCTTGAAAATGTGGCCCAAGTGCACACTAAAAGTTTCAAAATCCAGAAGACAAATAAAAAGAACCAACAATTTATTAGTTAAAAAAAAGCCCTCCTGATTTTTGAATGCTTGGAGTTGGCAATACTTATTATGGAGTAAGGATTGTTCGGAATTGACCATGCAGTCCTATTAATGCATCATTTAGGAGCTATGGACAGTGTTCAATTTGTCATGCCTTGGAGTCAAAGCTCCCTTCAGGAACAGGTGTTGAAGGAGTGTACCTGCAGGAGGAGCAGTTTAGTTTGGGAGTTACGGAGATGTTCCTCTCTTTTAGAGTTAGGGGCCCATCCTGCCTCTTTCTCTGAGGTCATGAAGGACCCCTCCCCCAGGTTGTGGAACTGGTTTGATTCCAGGCGATAGAGAGGGCTGGATTCCAGTGGCCTGTGCAAACTCCAACACATGCAGAGCTCAGCTCCTGCAAGAGTGGGTCATGGTGGGTGGGTTGGGTGACAGTCTGGAGAATTTACTAATGCATGGATCCATTATTTTTACCTCTCCAGTATGGGCATTCCCAAGGGGCTGTCAGGGCTAATTCATTACAATTTCTCTGTGTCCTCATGGAAAGAAGGAAGCCCCATACCATTCCCCCAGTGCTCTGCCTAGCTATATAGGCAGAAGACTTGTTACTAAGAGAATACAGTAATGCTGCATATCTTTGTTGGAATTGTTATTAACAACCTCATTGCTCATGGACTTCAAAGCCAGAAGGGACCATCATGATCATCTACTCCGACCTCCTGCGCATTGCAGGCCACAGAACCCCACCCACCCTCTCCCTCCTGTAATAGACCCATAACCTCTGGCTGAGTTATTGAAGTCCTCAAAACATGATTAAGAATATCAGGGTTGGAAGGGGCCTCAGAAGATCATCTACTCCAACCCCCTGCTCAAAGCAGGACCAATCCCCAATTATTTTTTTGCCCCAGATCCCTAAATGGCCCCCTCAAGGAGTGAACTCACAACCCTGGGTTTAACAGGTTAATGCTTAAAGCACTGAGCTATCCATCCCCCAAGAGCAGTTTTTTTTTACCCCAGGTGGGACATGAACCCACAATCTCTGGCTTAGAAAGCCAGTACCAATCCATCATTTACACTGCTCTTTGACTACCACTAAAAGAGTATCCCAGATGTATTTTCTCCTGCAGACTCATATTTGGGAAGCCAACGTAGCATGTAGGCAATTACAGCCTCTTTAAAAATGGGTGAGAATTGGGGCAGGTTGTGTGAAGGCACCACACATCCATGGAACTGCCAAACAGAGGAGGCAGAGGATGGTGCTTCTGTGCTATGGAGCACAGCTATGGGGGAAAACAAGCGTTTGGCCAAGTTCCAGGTGGAAATGATGGAGAAATGACCCAGCAGGAGCAAAGGGAACTGCTTCTAAGAAGCGAGCACAGGAGGGAAAGGAACGACTGGCGCTTACTTCAGTGGAAAGTCACTCAGTCACTTTGGCAGGGGCTTGGTCTATTTGCCATGGAACAAAACACAATCATTCCTTTTAGGCAGAAAGGACACTTATTTTGTAGACCAGCACAACATGTGGCCTGAGTTCTACAGACTCACCCAGTGGAGTACAAATTCTCAACCCTTCGAATTTAGCGATACATCATAGACCTTGTTCTGCACTACAGGTCATTTTGGTATAACTTACATCACTCAGAGGTGTGAACAATCCACCCGCTGGAGTGACATAAGTTACACCAACCTAAGCACCAGGGTAGACAGCGCTATGTCAGTGGCAGAGCTTCTCCTACCAACATAGCTAGCACCTCTTGCTAGCTGATCACTCTCACTGCTATGGGTATTCAACTGCCTCAGGATGTTTTTTTTTAAAACTAGGACTCTGAAACGGTTAAAGGTTAAATCGATGTTCTGGGGCTATTCACTTTTACAAGGTTAATGAGCCAGAGAAAATAAAGAAAGGAGACCAGGGAGAGAGAAATCATAAAGATGAAAATGTGTCAAAACAACAGATGTAGAACATACCAGACCTCTTCTTTTTCACTCCAGACCAAACGGAAAGGTTTGCAGTTTAATCACTCGTGATACAGCTCCCCGTTCATCCACTGGAGATTTCTAAATCTTACATGCTGGAAACTTGATGTTCATTAATCTTGAGATTTGCCATTCAGCCAATGCGCTATGTATGATATTAATCTTGGAATCTCCTGGCTTCACCTGTGAAACTAGTTACAAGCCTAAGGCCCCATTTCAGCAAAGCACTTAAGCAAGTGCTTGGGACTTACAGTGTTGCCAGACCCAGATGTTAAAAAATCTGGAGTCAGTTCCTGCCAAAAATCATGAGATTAAAAAAAAAAATTGATTCTTTTTATTTGCTTTTAAGGTGCACTCAGGTTACTTCTTAAACTTTTCTCCATAACCACAAGAGACAGAAACTTATTTTTCAAGTGAAAGCTTAGATTCTCACTTAATCACATGAATCCAGGAGCTAGGGCTTTAAGACAAACACCAAATAAAGTGAGACTCATGATAAAATTGCAAGAGTCAGTAACAGTGGACTCAACCCCCATGAAGCTTCAGGTCCCATGTGCTGAGTGATGACAGGAGGGGACATTTCACTGTTATTAAATTAAACTGGATCTTTAGTAAAGCAACTATTTACAGAGCTGCTCCAGTTGCCACTTAACTTTCCTAGCCATCTGCATCAAGCCTGATTTCCTCATGTCCTTCCAAAATCTTCCTCCTGAACACCATCCTCTTCCCTCCAGGTTCCATGCAGGCTGTTCTACATGAGGCTTAAAATAAAGCATATGGTCAAGTGATTTGCTGAATAGAGGCTTATATTTTTGGGCTATAACTAGCTTTAGATCCATCTTTTCTATGACTGACATTGTGTATTTATTCCTCCTCAGCCTGGATATTCCATTGCAATTCCATGTCTAGTTGCAGTGGTTTTCCACTTTGCCAGCATTGCCAGCTCTTGTGATTGTATCACAAGTCTCACAATATTTAATGCTTTACTTAAAATCCCAGCTCCTGGAATCAAGCTTTCATTTTAAAACAAGTAAGTTTCTAGCCCTCATGGTTACAGAGAAAAGCCTGAAAATGTGATTCTTAAGACAATCTCATGATTTTTGAGGTCCAGCTCATGATTTTTGAACATTTGTGGTTGGTCATGCTGCTTTCCATACATGCGTTCGATGTCTCCAGATTGTACAAATGACTCTAAATCCTGCCTGCCCCTTTCCTCATTAAAAGTTTGGTCTTTGCCTTTAGTGGAGTGAAGACAGTTTCCTCTCCATAAGTTTAAAAGTCAAGGGGAGGGGGGAATGGAAACAATCCACCTCTTCCCATTTCCTTTCTTCTCAATTAAATTCCCTATCTCAATCATAGAGACTCTGTGTAAGAAGTGGCAGGAGGGCCATCACTGGAAACATTGGTGTTTAAATAAGCAGATGCAACTGCCATAACACATGGCAATTCAGCCTCTGAGTAGTGAAGTCTTATAGCAGGACTGGAAATAACCCCTGGCTACCAGTATACTTTGAGGGTCTTCAAGAGCACATTATGCAGAAATATTTCAGTGCATCAGAGTACGTGATAACCTGGCCCCTCTCCACCCACAACAATGAAAAGTAGCTCAGCTGTTCTTTAGTGACAATGAATATTTCCATGTTGTGTTGAGCCTCGGGCCATTGCTGGAAAGGTCAATACAAAAAGCTCCTTAGTTACCAAGCAGAAGACCAAGATAAACCACTGAAATAATGAAGCTGTTCTCATTTATGGCTATCTCTCTTAGAAATCCAGGCCAATGTCGCAGATTGCTGTATAACAGAAATATCTCCAATACTTAGCAAAACTGATGAGCTACTTATGTTTTTATACCATAATATCATTTCCTACAGTTGACCTTCAGTCATAGCCAGTCACCTTGGTGCAAATTAATATTTCTCCCAGGAGTTTATAATATCGGTTCTTTTTGAAAAAGATTTCATATATATATATATATATATATATATAACATTTTAATTGTAGAGAATCAGCAAGGTCTTAAGACAAGAACCAAGGATGCATATTCCATGACTTGGCTATGCTTCACTTTAGTTGCTGTGTCTGCACCTTCATTTTTCAGCCTTAGTCTGTATTTATGATGTAGTCAGCATCAATGACCCATTGAATCAATCCAACGCAATAGTCACTGAAGAGAACTCGGGAAATTAACCACATGTGGTAGTTTATAGGTAACCGACTCAATGGCACCAGCCCAGAGAATGCTCTGTGATCGACAATTGCTGTTTTTTTCTGGGTCTGACCGCTAGCTCGTTACATAAGAACAAAAGGAGCTTAGTTTGTAAAGCATCAGGACTTGGGAAAATCTTTCAGGCTGCCTGGCAGAATGCCACTGGCACACTGCAGATGCTTCAGGTTGTGGTTATCAAAGGAAGAATCCAACTAAATGCTAAAGCCCAACACAGAGGTTTTTTCTTTAATATCAGGGTTGTCAGGGACCTCGGGAGGTCATCTAGTCTAACCTCCTGCTCAAAGCAGGACCATTCCCCAGACAAATTTTTGCCCCAGCTCCCTAAATGGCACCCTCAAGGACTGAACTCACAACCCTGGGTTTAGCGGGCCAATGCTCAAACCACTGAGCTATCCCTCCCCCTTCTTTTTTAACACTGAACATTATACAATGATGGAGGACGGAAGTGGGGTGGCTGAAGTTCAGTAACAGAGGACGTGGCTACATGGCATGGCAAAGTGTATCAGAGGGGTGTGATCTGTAAAGATCACTAATGTGCTGTGCTCTGCCTTCCCCAGGTGGATCCTGCTCAATGGGTTTATTCAATTCCACTTCTGGACAAACAATGGAATGGCAGATATGTGAAAATGAAAACAATAATCCTGAAAGGAGACGGTGACATTAAAGCAACACTCAGGATACACTCATCACATTTACAAGTCAGGGTATGTGAAAAATAAGGCTGAACACAAATAGAGCAATTGGAAATTTCCTAAAATTTGTTTTTTTCAATTAAATTTTTCATCAAAATTTTGACGGAAGAAAAGGGATGAAATTTTCATGAAAATCAACCCCCTTCTTCAACCAGCTCTACACACAGAAGTAACTCTGTTTCTTACTTCCTATACATTAAAATATAGACTAACTATGGGCATTACAGTAGAGACAATGGCTAACATACTATTCTGATATAACAGAAAAGCTTATGCTCAAATACATTTGTTAGTCTCTAAGATGCCACAAGTACTCCTGTTGTTTTTGTGGATACAGACCAACATGGCTGCTACTCTGAAGAATAAGAATGTTCCAGCAATCTTTTCCAAAATCCTTCCTGTACCATGAATGAAGGCAGACAGAAGGCAGAAGTTTCTGGAAGTGAATTGCTGGCCAGGTACGTAGTGTAGGATAAAGGATTTGGTTTTGTAGAACATGGGTCCATCTTCTATTGATCAGCAGGGTCGGCTCCAGGCACCAGCTGAGCAAGCAGGTGCTTGGGGCGGCCAAGGGGAAGGTGCGGCACATTAGGCTTTTCAGTGGCAATTTGGCAGCGGGTCCCTTAGTCCTTCTCGGAGGGAAATACCTGCCGCTGAAATGCCACTGAAAAAGAAAGCGGCGCGCCACAGCAGAGCTGCCGCCGATCACGATCGCGGCTTTTTTTTTTTCCCCTGCCGCTTGGGGCGGCAAAAACCCGGGAGCCAGCCCTGATGGGACGAGAGGGCCTGTACAGTTTGGATGGCCTCCACCTCAATAGAAGGGGGACCGATGTCTCTGAGGTCAGGCTGGCTTAAATTAATAGCAAAAGAGGAGGGTAAAAAGAGGGAAGATGTGAGCACTCAGCACAGAATTGAGATGCTGAGAACAAAATTAATCAAGGAATCCAAGGACATGGAGAAGAAATTCTTTAATTACTGATGCACCAATGCTAGGAGCCTGGGGAAAAAACATCAGGAACCAGAATTGCTCATTTATGAGCGTAAATTCCATCTAGTTGGTACTACTGAAACCTGGTGGGATGATTTGTGCTATTGGCATGTTCAAGTCAATGGTTTTAATGTATTTAGGAGGGATCAAGTGGGCAAAAGGGGAAGGGCACTGGTATTCTATGTCAAAAATGTGTAGGAAAAAACCTGCATGATCATGAGGGCCTTCAAGTTGAGTGACATATGCTGGAGGACTCATGCTGCCAGTACTAAAACATCCTTGGAATTTCTAAACATTATAGATGACAATTTTGTAACTAAGGGTACGTCTACACTACGAGATTATTCCGATTTTACATAAACTGGTTTTATAAAACAGATTGAATAAAGTCGAGTGCACACGGCCACACTAAGTACATTAATTTGGCGGTATGCGTCCATGGTCCGAGGCTAGCATCGATTTCCGGAGCGTTGCACTGTGGGTAGCTATTCCATAGCTGTCCCATAGTAGCCTTGGGTACACAAGAATTACCAAGGGGGAATCGAATTATAGCTGGCGGTGTGGGGCAGAGGGACTCAGCCATGTCGCTGCTATGATAAGTCCAGGCAGTAACAGCATCTTTCTTTACACAGGACAGGGAGGGGGCTGTGGAGCTCAGCCCCAGTGCTAAATGAGGATGGTATACAGCGTTCTTGTAGCGCATCTCTGGGAATGACCAGGACCATCCCTATTTTTACCCAGCCGCGCACCCACGGCCGACCTCACACTGAGGCCAAGCCAGGAGCACTCACGGGGCTGAATTTGGTTGGGAAAAAATGAGGAACTCAGAATATCAGTCTATTGTACTGCTCTGCCAACAGGAAGGGGAGAGGCAGTGGATACTGCTCTTCATACACTGCTGCAGCATATGCGTCTACCACCAGTCATTCATAGACATAGGTGACTTGAAAAAAGTCAAGAAATGATTTCCTTTCCCTTTTCTTTTCACGTGTATGGGGGAGAGAGTAAATTGAAAGAAGCTTATTACCTGAACCACGCTGGACAATGTGTTTGAACTTAACCTCACTGGGAGCATTCAGCCATAGAAGTGCAAATAGTTTTCGGAGACTCTGGTGGACTGTGGGATAGCTGCCTGGATTTGGAGTCCCAGTACGCTCTCCAGTAAATCCCTGCCCTCCACTATAGCGTCACTTTATTCTTTTGGCTTCCGTTTACGCTGTAACGCAGCCACTGTGTAGCCTGGAGAATTTTTTTCCAAACGCTTTGGGCATTTCGTCTTTCTGTAACGGAGCTCTGATAAACAAATTTGTCTCCCACCTACAGCGATCAGTATCAGTATCTCTGTAGGTCCATGCGAGCTCTTTTGGATTTGGGAACTGCATCGCCACTCGTGCTTATCAGAGCGCCATGCTGGGCAAACAGGAAATGTAATTCAAAAAGTTCGCGAGGCTTTTCCTGTTTACCTGGCCACTGCATCCAAGTTCAGATTGCTGTCCAGAGCGGTCACAGTGGTGCACCGTGGGATACCGCCCGGAGGCCAATACCGTCGATCTGCGGCCACACTAACCCTAATTCGATATGGTAATACCGATTTTAGCGCTACTCCGCTCGTTGGGGAGGGGTACAGAAACCGATTTAAAGAGCCCTTTATATCAATATAAAGGGTCTCGTAGTGTGGACGGGTGCGCAGTTAAATCGGTTTAACGCTGCTAAAATTGGTTTAAATGCGTAGTGTAGACCAGGCCTTAAAGTATTGCAGCCAACACAGGGGACTTCTGTATTAGAACTTTTCCTAACAGATAAAGAGGAACTGATCACAGAACTAAAAGTTAATGGTAGCTTAGTACAAGTGATCATGTCTTTATCACATTTATAATGTGCAAACAGAGTAAAGTCCAGACCAGTAATATATACCCTTTGTGCTTTAAAAGGCCAATTTTACAAAGCTGAAAACAATTATGAGCCAGATCATCTGGGAGGAAAAAATTAATCAGAAAAATGTGAATGATAATTGGGAATCATTTAAGAACACCTTACTAGATGCCCCCAAAGCCCCACAATCCCATAATTAAGGAAGATGGAGCCCATTCTTCATGTATAAGCTTCTTATTCCCCAAAAGGTTCACTAATTCCGAATAAATCTAAAACCCTCCTACTAACACCATCATCTCATCCATTGAGAACCTGCAGTTCTGCCTTTCTAACTGCCCATTTAGGATAGAAGCATTGCAAAGAATGCTACCATGTAGATCCTGAACTTTAATCTCTTAACTAGCAGCCTAAATTTAGCTTCCAGGACCTCTCTCCTACCTTTCCCTATGTCACTGGTATCTACATGTACCATGACCACCAGCTTCTCCCCAGCACTGCACATAAGTCTGTCTAGATGTCTCAAGAATTCTGCAACCTTGGCACCTGGCAAGCAATTCACAATGCGGTTCTCCTGGTCATCACAAACCCAATAGTCTATATTATTCATAATCCAACACCAAATTATTTCCTGTCTCTTCCCAGTAACTGGGGTTTGCTCCCCTGGAGGGGTATCCTCAATGTGAGGGGATACTATGACATCATCTGGAAGGAGAGTCCTAACTATGGGATCATTTCCTTTTACTCCAGTTTGGTGCTCTCCTTCCCTGAGACTTCCATCCTTCCTCAACAGCACAGAGGCTGTCAGGCTGGGGGTGGGACAGCTCTACTTTGTCCTGGAAAGTCT
The DNA here is from genome assembly GCF_003597395.2 of Chelonoidis abingdonii. Lineage (NCBI taxonomy): Eukaryota > Metazoa > Chordata > Testudines > Testudinidae > Chelonoidis > Chelonoidis abingdonii. Next base: position 73,733,583 of record NC_133778.1, read on the forward strand.
CCTCAATGTATCTCTCTGTCTCCCTCCTCGATGTACCTCTCTGCCTCCTCCAGTTCAGCCACTCTGGTCTCCAGAGCCCATCCTTGGTCTCTGAGGGTCATGAGCTGCTTGCATCAAATACACACATGTGCCACCTGCCCACAAGGCAGGTAATTACACATGCTGCATTCTGTGCAATAAATTGGATAACCTCCACTCTGCTGCTGGACTTCTGCCTGCATTATATTTACCCTTGCGATGTTTTTTGTTTGTTTGTTGTAGGCTGTTGGCCTAAGTGTAGAGTATGTTTGTTAGGTGTATCTGTCTCTTGCACCCCCTCTCCAACTTCCTCACTAGCTCCTTTGGTCACTTAGGTGCTGGCTTTTTAAATCTCTCTTCTCCCTGAGTTAGCCCCTCCTACTTGCCAAGGGATTTTAAAGGGGTTACAGATCAAAAGATAGCAGGGTAGAGTGTCATTACTAAACCCTCAACCTAGCCTAGCAGGCGCACACAACAAACAAACGGTCAACAAGCTCACCCCAAGGGTCATGTAGTCACTCCTCCTTCACCTGGAGAAGTCCCTTACAAAACTCCCCTGTTAGCTGACCCTGTTCACTAAAGGAGAGGAAAGGTCACTGATTTACAGTGATATGGATCGCTCGGTAAACTGGGCACAAGAAAGCAATATTCATTTTAATAAGGCTAAATGTAAATGCATCTGTCTGGGAACAAAGAACATAAGCCATACTTATAGGATGGGGGACGCTATCCTGCGAAACAGTGACTCTGAACAAGATTTATGGGTCATGGTGGATAATCAGTTGAACGTGAGCTCCCAATGTGACACTGTGACAAAAAGGAGTTCCCAGGATGCATAAACAGTGAAATCTTGAGTAGGAGTAAAGAGGTTATTTTACCTCTATATTTGGTACTGGTTCAACTTCTGCTGGAATCCTGTCTCCAGTTCTGGTGCACACAGTTTGAGAAGGATGTTGATAAATGGGAGAGGGTTCAGAGAAGAGCTCCAAGAATTAAAGGATTAGAAAACATGCCTTGTTTGCCATGTCAAACAATGCAATCACACATACAGAACAGTGCAATCTATTTAGCCTAACAGAGAGAAGGTTAAGGGGTGACTTGATTACAGTCTATAAGTGCCTATATGTGGAACAAATATTTAATAGAGGGCTCTTCCAGCTAGCAGAGAAAGGTATAACATGAGCCAATGATTGGAAGTTGAAACTAAACAAGTTCAGACTGGAAATAAGGTGTAAATTTTTGACAGTGAGGGTATTTAATCATGGGAACAAATAACAAAGGCTAGTGGTGATAATTTTTAAATCGAGATTGGGTGTTCTTCTGAAAGATCTGCTCTAGGAATTGTTTTGGGGAAGTCTATGGCCAGTGTTACATAGGAGGTCTGACTAGATTATCACAATGGTTCCTTCAGGCCTTGGAATCTACGAATAACGAAGTTGCAAACAAAACTCAAAGTCCCCAGATAATGTTTAGGAAGTCCAGGTCAGTTCCCAGCTTTTGGCAGGCCACTCCCAGCCCTATCTGGATGGACTCTTGTTCCCTGGTGCCTCACTCTCGCTTGCAGCCTTCTGGTCTCTACAACTACCTCTGCCCCAGCTTCCTCTCTTGCGCTTTATAGAGACCAGCTACCCTGTAACAGACTACATGGTAAAACAGTAAATGAGTCACAGGTGGGCTGGATCAGTTTCCTCCTAAAGAGCCCAGCCCACTCTGTGACAGATACAGATCAATGTTCTTAGAAAACTATGCTAGATCTAATGATTCTCATTAAATGAGTCACCATCAAGATTTGAACCCAGCACCAAAGCAAAGACCTCTACCACTTCACCAGCTGTAAGCAGGTGATTATCCTTTGTAGATCAGCTATTTGACTGGGGCAATGCACTTTGCAAGTCTATGAAACTAATATGCACCAGTTTGACTCCCAAGCTTGAGTAGCCAATATGAACACAGCACAGCAGACTTAGCCCATGTGTTACACTGCAGAAGTCGTTTAACTCTCTCACTGCTGGATTATACGTGGTACAACAAACACATCTAACTTTTATATTTAAAATTCCTTTGGTAATGAGAAGAATCCAAGGAAGTCAGATGCAGCATCCCATGTGCTTCACGAAGATTGTATGGTCTATGGTCAGAGCAGGAACTGAGATGCAACCAGGAGGACCATGGGTACAAATACATAAGAACATAAAAATGGCCATGGTCAGACCAAAGGTCTATCTAGCCCAGTGTCCTATCTACCGTGGTCAATGCCAGGTGTCCCAAAAGAGGCAATCATCAAGTGATCCATCCTGTTGCCCGTTCCCAGCTTCTGGCAAACAGAGGCTAGGGACACCATTCCTGCCCATCCTGGCTAATAGCCATTGATGAACCTATCCTCCATGAATTTATCTAGCTCTTTTTTGAACTGTTTTAGTGTCTTGGCCTTCACAACATCCTCTGGCAAGGAGTTCAACAGGTTGATTATGCGTTGTGTGAAAAATACTTTTTTTGTTTGTTTTAAACCTGCTGCCTATTAATTTCATTTGGTGGCCACTAGTTCTTGTGTTATGAGAAGGAGTAAATAACACTTCCTTATTTACTTTCTCTACACCACTCACGATGTTATAGACCTCTATCATATCTCCCCTTAGTCGTCTCTTTTCCAAGCTGAAAAGTCAGTGTCTTATTAATCTCTTCTCCTACGGCATCCATTCCATACCCCTAATCATTTTTGTTTCCCTTTTCTGAACCTTTCCCAATCAATACATCTTTTTAGAGATGGGGCGACTACATCTGCATGCAGTATTCAAGATGTGGGTGTACCATGGATTTACATAGAGGCAGTATGACATCTTATTAGCTTTCCCTTTCTTAATGATTCTCAATATTCTGTTTGCACAATGACTCCAAGATCTCTTTCATGAGTGGTAACAGCTAATTTAGACCCTGCCATTTTATATGTATAGTTGGGATCATGTTTTCCAATGTGCATTACTTTGCATTTATCAGCAATTTACATCAGCAATTTACATCAAGATCTCTTTCATGAGTGGTAACAGCTAATTTAGACCCTGCCATTTTATATGTATAGTTGGGATCATGTTTTCCAATGTGCATTACTTTGCATTTATCAGCAATTTACATCAGTTGAGGATCCCAACCACTGTGTCAAAACAACAACAATGCATAAAAGAACCCTTTAATTATTAAAAAAATAAGTCAATTTTTTAAAAATCTAAATTCCTTTTAAACTTGTATACTATTTTTTAATATGTGCGTTTCACCCAGATTGGACAATGAAAAGAGTCTGGTTAGCTTCTCTTTCATTGTTTAGTTAGGTTCACTTTCCAGTTTTTTTTGCATGAACACGGGAATTTTGGGACTGGGTTCACAGCCCTAGAAGGGAATATGTCAAGGCTTGTATAGCCTGTTTCATCTTAGGTTTGTCAGCATCAGGGAATAAATTCACAGTTGGTGTATTTCCATTAAGGCCAGAAAGGGCTTTACACCAGGGCTGAATTTGGTCCTATGTGCCTGCTGGTGGTAAAATGACGGTAGGTGCTTCTAAGTGGTGTTACTAATGTTATTGACTCTGCAATTCCAGGAGTTAATGATGCTAATGAGGTTTATTTACTTCAATGTATACTACACAGTTCCACTGTCTTCTAACGAGGCAGAGTGATGATGATGCCTAACAGCATTTGTCATGCACAAAGTGATAAAAAAACATTTGAAATGTCGCTCTTAACAGAGGGGAAAAGAGAAGATGAATGATCCAGTTGTTGTTTTTTTCCTTGAAAAAGGAAATAAATGAAAACAAATAACTAGAACTGAGGAAATGATTCACTATGAATTATTTATTCCATGAATTTTGCCTTTTTCCTGCTTATGGCATATCCACAAATGGACTGCAATTTCCTCCAATTAGTTTACCACTTTGATTCGACATCTTTTTAAAAAAAGTTTACTCAACAGTTGATCAGGGATATTGGAAATTTGAGCTGTGCTGCTCCGTTGTGAATGGCTGGATAAGTCACATGGTGTTGTTTCCATTTCCTGACTGGATAAGTGGTTGAATTCTCTGGTGAAAAACATGCTCTTTCATAAATCTCATTTCTCTGAGGTATAAAGTATGCGCCAGACATACTCAGAACCCTTTCATAGTCATCTATGTGACTGTCTTACGTAAAGTCAAAGGTTTTAAAGATATGCTATACATAAATTAAAGAAGATACCTGTATATCTCCAGTTTCATTGTGGAGCTTGTTTGCAATGTGAAATCTTGCAAAATTCTGCTTCCAGTTTGTCCAGTGTGAAGCTGAAGTTCTCTGGGGCATTGAAGAGTGGCATGTTGATGAGATCTGGCAACTTTTGTTGCTGTTTTCCTTCTGTTTCTGTTCTCTTGTGACACTAGTTTATTTTTTACACGGTTTCATGTTCTCTGTACTAGATGTGGACTGGCTACAGAGCTTCTTTCTTAGCGAGGTACAGAGAAGATGTGTTTATCTTTTAATCCTTTAATACTTTCCAGGTATGGCTGAGATTAGCTGAGGATCACATGTATCAGCCACATCTCCAATTATCTTCACGGGCCCCTTAAAGGCATCATTGCATCTATCAGTTCCCGCTAACTCTGAGCCATGAGAACCCACGTGGGCCACAATTAGTCTAAATAACTAAGAATAGCTGAAAATTTTCCATCAAAACATTATTTGAACAAGAATCAGGTTTCAAATGGAACAAAAGTTTTAGTGGAATGTGCTTGCTTTCCTTGAAAACTTATTATTTTTGGTTGGAAAACCGAAAACTGCTAAGCTGAGCTTGGCCAATATTTTTTTAAACGTTGGCAGTTTTCAGTCAAAAAAATTTAATTGCCAAGAATTGAATCATTCTTGCATTTTCTACAAGAAGTTGAAATTTTCTACTGAAATTTCAGCAAAAATGGCTTTCTTTTTTTCAACATAATTTCCATAGAGAGAAAAAATTCTTTTTCTAACTAGTTCTATCAACTACCCAGAAGTCTTCAAAATCTTGAAAGACTAGGAGTCGAATAGAAGCAAACAGATCCAGAACATCTGATCTTGAATATTTATGGATCAATGTTCTAACAGAAAAAGCACAAGATGGAGTATTAGTTGGTCTCTGCTACAGACCCAAAACACACTAATGAACACGATGACTGGCTACTTATGCACTAATGCACAGGGGAAAAAGCCTGTGTGATCAGGGGGACTTCAATTTGAGTGACATTTGCTAGAGGTCTCTTATTGTCAGTATTAGGTCATCCTTAGAATTTCTATATGTTGTAGATAATTTCCTAAATCAAAATGTGTTTCATTCAATGTGTGGGAATTCTATATTAGGCCTTATCTTGACAAATAAAAAGGAACTGATCACAGAATTAAAAATTAATGGTTGCATAGGTACAAGTGATCATGAGTGGATCACATTTATAATGTGCAATGAGAATAAAGTCTAGACTAATAATGTTCGTACTTGGTGCTTTAAAAGGGCCACTTTCACAAAGCTTTAAACTATTATGAGCCAAATCAGCTGGAAGGAAAAATTTGATCAGAAAAATGTGAATGATAACCGGAAATGGTTTAAGAACAGTTTACTAGATGGCCGAAAAGCTACAGTCCCACAACTGAGGAAGAAGTCTGTATTGGTGAAAAACCTAACCTGGTCTAGAGCACCAATATAAAATAATAATAAAAATATAAAAAAAGTGGAAGAAATGGCAAATTGATTGTAATGAATATAAATCAGAAGCTAGGAATGGTAGAAAATTGATAAGGGAAGCAACAGGACAAAAGAAGCACTCTATGGCCAACAGAGTTAAGAAAAATAAGCAGGAGTTTTATAAGTATATTAGGAACAAGAAGAATTCTAAACATCATATTGGTCCATTATTAGATGGAAATGGTAGAATAATGCCAAAAAGGCAGACATGTTCAATAAATATTTCTGTTCTGTATGTGTGAGAAAAAAACAAATGATGTTGTCTTATCATATGATAATGATAACACTCTTTCCATTACACTGGTATCTTTGTTGTTAAACTGCAGCTACTAAAGTCACAACTTTTAAAATCAGCAAGTCCATATAACTTGCATTCAAGAGTTTTAAAAGAGCTTGCTGAGGAGTTCACTGGAATAATGTTAATGATGATTTTCAATGAGTCCTGGAACACTGGGGAAGTTCCAGAAGTTTGGAAGAAAGATAATGTTGTGCCAATTTTTAAAAAGGGTAAATGGGTTGACTAGGGTAATTATAGTCCTGTCAGTCTGACATCGATCCTGTGCAAGATAATGGAGCAGCTTTATTGACTAATAAAGCATTAAAGGATGATAATATAATTAATGTTAATAAACAGGGGTTTATGTGAAATAGATCCTGTGAAACTAACTTGATCTCTTTTTTTATGAGATTACAAGGTTGGCTGATTAAGGCAATTGTGTTGATGTAATATTCTTAGAATTCTATAAGGCATTTACCTTAGTACTGCTTGACATTTTAATTAAAAAACTATAAGAATACAAAATGTATATGGCACACATTAAATGAAGAAAAGCTGGCTAACAGATAGGTCTCAAAATTTAATTGTAAATGGGGAATCATCATTGAGCAGGTCTGTGGCTAGTGAGATCCCACAGGAATTGATCGGGTTTTGGACTTACACTATCTAACATTTTTATCAACAACCTGGAAGAAAACAGAAAATCATCCTTGATAACGTTTGCAGATGACATAAAAATTGAGGGAGTGGTAAATAATGAAGAGGATAGGTCGCTGATACAAAGTGATTTGGATCACTGCGTAAGCGGAGCTCAAGCAAAAAATATCAGTTTTACTATCGCCACATGTATCTAGGAACAAAGAATGTAGGCCATTCCATGTGGGACTATCCTGGAAAGCAGTAACTCTGAAAAAGATTTGTGGATTGTGGTGGATAATCAACTGAACATGAGCGCCCAGTGCGATGCTGTGATCCTTGGATGGATAAAGGGGAATTGTGAATAGGCATCTAGACGTTATTTTACTTCGGTGTTTGGCACTGGTAGGACTGCTGCTGTAACACTGTGTCCAGTTCTAGCATCAACAATTCAAGAAGGATATTGATAAATTGGAGAGGGTTCAGAGAAGAGCCATGAGACTGATTAAAAGAGTAGAAAACATGTCTTCTAATGACAGACTTGAAGAGTTCAACTTATTTAGCTTAACAAAGAGAAGATTAAGGGGTGAGTTGATTACAGATACTTCATATGGAACAAATGTTTGATAATAGAGGGCTATTCAGTCTAGCAGACAAAGGTATAACATGAGCCAGTGGCTAGAAGCTGAAGCTAGGCAAATTCAGACTGGAAATAAGATGTGAGGGTAATTAATCACTGGAGCAATTTATTAAGGGTCATGGTGGATTTTCCACCACTGGTAATTTTTAAATCAAGATTAGACATTTTTCTAAGAGAGATCCTCTAGGAATTATTATGGGGAAGTTCTATGGCCAGTGTTATACAGGACATCAGACACTAGATGATCACAATGGTCTCTTCTGGTCTTGGAAGCTATGAACATCTTTCAGTGTAGCAATTACATCTTCTCAGATTGTACTAGCTGAGGGGGTGGGGAGGTAGGTCATATGTCCCAGTGCTATATGACAGAGGTTTCCATAACAGGAAAAACAGAAATATATGGTCTGGGCTCTACATCCGTGTCTGTGAGCTTAAGTGGTCAGTGGTAGGGGTGAATCTATTGAGAAAGGAATGAAGCAAACAAATAGCTTGTTGTGTGATTGATATAGACAATAATTAATAGAACTAGACGTCCCAATCCTCAAGTTCTGGTGGAATAAATATATTTTTTTAAAGCACAGGTCTCTCTTCAAACTGCGAATCACACTTCCATTTCCCCCACCCATCTTGAGTGTACAGAAATAATTTAAAAGTAGGTAATAGGGATTTCCAACAGCAATTCACATCTCTCAGTCCTCATTCATTCCCTCAGAATCCAGCCTGCAAACATCAGTCACCAAAGAGGGCTGGGGGAGCATAGGATTCAAAGGGATTATATGAAAATCACAAGCCCTGGTAGCTCAGTGTGTGAGAGTTTACCACAATAAATTGGGTTTTCATTGGCTTGGTCTCAAGTGAACCAATTATAATATGGAGATACACTGAGAACAGGAGTGGGAAAAAAAACAAGCTATGATTTTACTCTCTCATTTTAGTCCCAATAGGGCTGAGTTCTTAGTTAATATGGGGAGGTGCTATTAATATTTACACTAGCTGATATTTCAGATGCTGGTCCAGGCCAGGCTTGTGCCCTCACAGTTGTCTCAACTTTTTAGTTAGATAAAACTGACAATTCTTTTGATTCCAAGGATCTCATGTATATCCTAGGGCACCGGCATTATGGGAGAGGCGGCATTTTGTTGGGGGGAGGCGGCAGCCGCAGTCGTACCTGCGGAGGGTCTACTGGTCCTGCGGCTCCGGTGGACCTGCCGCAGGCATTCTGTGGACAGTCCGCTGGTCCCGTGGCTCCAGTGGACCTGCTTCCGGCATTTTTGCGGACGGTCCGCTGGTCCCATGGCTGTGGTGGAGCTGCCGCAGGCATGCCTGCGGCAGCTTCACCGGAGCCGCGAGACCCGAGCGCAGGGAGGCAAAATGGCCCGGCGCCTAGGGTGGCGCCGGTCCTGTGTATATGCCCCATCACTTGCCCTTTCATTTTTTTCCTAAAAGAGATCATTATGTTGAAATTCATTGTGAAACGAGGCAGTAAAAATAGAAGAGGCCAGAAGAAAACAGACTAGAAGTTTCAATAAACAATCCAAGATATGACTGATTTACCAAAGTCTGTTCATGAACCTCCTTTCATGACTCTCCAATAAGAAAAGTCTGTCATGATTTAGGGGGAAGGGTAATTAGATGGTTCAGGAAATTAATAATGGGATACATATCTAGGTCACAGGTTTGAATTCAACTCTAAATCAGTAGTGCCTGAGAGTCATTAGTATATGAATGTTGTTTAGAAGGTTTGTGTGGAATGAGTTTTGTGGTCTCCGTTTATCTCCTAGCGGACTGGTGTCCATATCACAACTGCCATTTACCCCCACTTAGACTACGGGCTGAATTGACTGATCGTGGGTGTGCACTGTCAACCAATGGAGACTGCACCATGGCAGCAATCTGTTTAAAGGACTTTCCTTTGTCCACCCACCCTCTCTTGCTTAGGTTCGGCCTCAGCCAGCTGTTCTTCATCCTAGAGCTGATCTCATCCAAGCACTGGGCCACCTTGGTGGTAGTGGTCTGGCTGTATGTGATGAAGGACAGGTAGAGCTATGTATCATCAACATATCGATGGCACTTGAGTTGTCTGACTAGTTCACCTAGTGGTTGTATATAGATGTTGGAAAGGACTAGAGAGAGAAATAATCCTTGTGGAATTCCAGAAGTGAGGTGTCTAGCAGCCACTGTACAAGTGACTTCACAAGGTGCAGGGCAGTGGTGAATTTGGGCCCTACAGGCCAGATTTTCAAGAGTTCAGCATCCACATTTGGGTTAAAATCTTTGGAAGTGTTCAGCACCAGCAATTCCTTTTGTGACTTTTATGGCCAAATACTTAGAAAAGCTCTGCACATTGGACCGATCTAAGACCAGCTATTCTGGTACCTAACACTATAGTTGAGACACTGATTGTGGGTGCTGAACTCTTGAAAAATCTATCCACAAGTGACTTGCCCAAGGTCATATCAGAAATCTGTCGCAGAGCCAGGAATTGCATCCCAGTCTCAGGAGAGTTCTAAGCCAGTGTTTTTACCACAAAACCAGCCCTTCTTCATGTTGTATGTAGTGCTGAGAGCGTTGTGGGCACTTCAGAAATCATATCTAATAAAAACAGGAAGTTCAGACTGAGCTTTGAATGTTGCTACTTTGGTCATCTCTAGCAGAAAATTAAATAGGTACGAACAAACAAAATTTACAACTTCCTGTCGTTAAGAGGTGTGTTGTCAGATGCTACCGGTGTGGTGCTCTGCTCTCTGCTTGTTGGTATCATTCGGCTGCATGCGTGTGTTCCCTCTGTGTGCTGCCCCAGCTCTGCGCAGACAGCTGACACAGCAGATCCGAAGAGAACCCCCAAAGACCACAGAGTCTAGTAAGGTACGAAGGCACGTCGGCCAGGTTTATTGCCGTATTGGACACAATAATAGTTCCCTCCAGATTGTTACTCTACAGGGCATACTACGAGTATGTGCCCACGGTCAATGGACTCGGCTCAGTCAGTGGCGGGACTTTCCACTGCCCCCTCGGCCGGACAAAGACATCGCCCCAGGGATACATTCTTATACACAGGTACAAACAAGTTACACATCACTCCTGACGTATTGAGGTGCAACCCCTCTACGTAGCAAGGTACAACCCCTCTACGTAGTAAGGTGCCGCCTCTCACCTTGTACATGTTGCTTTGAACAAAACAGCTCTATCCATCATATTACCCTTTTGCCCCTGTCATTGGGATGGGTCGGCCTGTTCCTTGTTATCTGTGTGGAATGTGCAAGTATGTGAATGTTCTGATCTCTAGTGTTCAGTACCTTTTAGGTACGTATCTTTTTGCAGCATCAGCCCTTTCCTTGCCAGCTTCTGTGAGCAGGGCCTGCCTCTGGCTCACAGTTCCACTTTGCTTTATGTTAGCAAAGTCTTGACCATCACTTTAGTTCAGGCCTTAGGCCTCATACCAGGCCTCTGATACCAATGTTTATGTCTCAGGGCCTCCTCTTACTACACTTCCTTTTAAGATTTCCACTAATTAAGCAAAAGCATCGTGGGAAAACCTGCCTTAAGCCGCAACGTCTTTTAGGTCTGGGAAGAAAAAACCCTTCTAGTGCTTAATGGGCTCTGAGTTTTTACCCTCTGTAAGCACTAAACCCATCACTTTGTAACAATGAAGATAATTTATAGTTGCCTCAATTGTTTCTCTTATTTATAGGACATTTTTACTATGAAATTTAATCAAACAGATTAAATGTCATATTACCCATTACCTCTCTGTTAAGATATTAATCCTATGGCAAGATGTATCAGACTTTGAATTAATCAGAAAAGGAAAGAGGCACCACGGCAGTTAATGCTTTAGGTGTCATCAAATCTCAACACATTTGACATGGGTAGAAGCTGAGATGCTGCTGCATCTTTCAACTTGTTTGTTGATTTTCAGAATTAGAAATGAAGCATGAAAATAAGTGAAATGAGGTCACCATTTAGCAAAGCATTTATGCATATGCTTAACTTTAATGTGCTTTCACTCTGACTTCAGTGAGACTAAGGCAAGTAGTCGAATGTTTTGCTATATGGGGAAGGATTTAAGCACATGTTTAATTTTAAGCATATGGCCAAGTGCTTTAATAAACTAAATTATGTGTTTGATCAGTTTGCAGTGATAATAGCTTCAGAACAGACAAGGAGAATACATACTAAGGATATATTTATATCACAGTTTATATGCAAAAGATTCTCAGAGCCCTTTACGAACCATAGGTTGAATTCTGGCTGGTGCACTCAATTCCTTAACCCAGCAATGGGATTGTGGTTAGTTTTTACTACTCTGTTTCCATCTCTGAAGTCTAAGTGGTAGATATGGAAGGACACTTTGTGGTGGAGTGTAAGGATTAGCCAGGCCCTCATAGTAAATGTATTTATGCATATGCAATACCCAGGACCGGCGCTAGGGTTTCTCGCGCCCTAGGCGCACGGCCATTTCGCTGCCTTCCGCGCTGATCCTGCGGTTCCGGTGAAGCTGCCACAGTCATTCCTGTGGAGGGTCCTTTGGTCCGTGGTTCTCGTGGAGCTGCCGCAGGCATGCCTGCGGGAGGTCCACTGGAGCCGCACGAGCAGCCGACTGTCTGCAGGCATGATTGCGGCAGCTCCACCAGAGCCGCGGACCAGCGGACCCTCCGCAGGCATGCCTGTGGCAGGTCAACCAGAGCCGCCTGCCGCCCCCCCGGCAAAATGCCGCCCCCCGAATAATCCTGGCACCCTAGGCGATTGCCTAGGCTGCCTAAATGATAGCGCCAGCCCTGGCAATACTTCTTGTGGCAGTGGCCTATTTGCATTACTCCCTGTACCTATAATTTGCCTTCCTAGCAGGATTAATTGAAGGGGAATGGAGGGTGTTGTGTGTATCTTTTCTTAGTCAGAATTTCAATCTCACTGACCCTATTTTTGCAGCAAATGGATGCCCAGGATTTGCTGGACCATGAACAGGGATGAGCAATGCGATATAGTGAATAGAGCACTAGCTATAAATCAGGTGACCACAGTTTTATTCCTGGCTCTGCCACTGGTTGAATGCATGATTTTGTGTATGTCACTTCCCTTGCTTGTGTCTGTTATGGCACCCACTCACCACCACTGTGCCCTCTTATGTGAGGGCAAGATGCTGCAGGACTCTTTGTTTCCAGCACCCTCCGTAGGCCTTATGCCTCGGTGTGCAATTCAATCCTGATAAAATATCCTTATTTATAAAATGGATAATGATACGTACCCACTGCAGCAAAGCCTCAGAAAGTGACTGTTGAAAGGTGTTATTATTTTATTATGTAGGCAGGAACTGTGGAACAATAATCTTTGAACAAAATATGCCTTGTGAGGCATCTTTTGAAAATACATAATTCACTGATCATTAATATGCTTGCATAAAATATGTACGTGGCGTGTATTAAGAGTTATGAATATATGTGGAAACTATGAACAAAGTGTATTTAAACCAGGCATGCCAGGGGGAGTTGCCAAACAGTACTAAACAGGGGAAAGTAGATTCATCTTAATTTACATATACACAGTAAACAGCAGTATTAAGACAGCAGGGGGTGGAGATTGCAGGCAACAGAACAATTTGCATTTTAGCACACACCAGCAGAGGGAAAAGAAAGCCTGGAGCTTCCTTCACCACCAGGCTCCATGCCACCTTCCTCCCACTGGAATAGACTTTACTTTGAGGGATAATGTTCAGAGGGATCCACTTCAAAGGTTCACTGGACTATAAAAGAAAGGGGCAGAAAACACCATGAGATGTCCTTCCCTAAAGAAGACAAAGGAATGAGCCCTTTTGGGGCTTCTGAAGCAGATCCAGACTGAGGGGGGAGGGTCAGGTACCATCTTGCTGGGGGCCTGTGGGTGAGAAAAGCCATCTTGAACAAAGCCTGCACCTTGCTAGGTTGTTTTTAGACTTTTAGATGCATGTTTTTATGTTTATTTGCTTGTGACCCTTTCTAACTTCATTTGTTTTACTTGGCATCACTTAACCTATGTCCTGTTGTTAAAAAAATTGTTTTTTTTTTTTTTTACTATAAATCAACTCAGTGCTATGTTTAAATGGAAGGGTGTATTTACCCCAGTTAAGTTAATAAGCTGTGTTGTCCTTTTGTCTTTTTAAAGGAACAAACTAGGGTGACCAGACATCCCAATTTTATGGGGACTGTCCTGATATTTGCTTGTTTGTCCCGCATCCTGACCAATGTTGCCCTCTGCTCCGGCGCATAGGCGGAGCCTGGAGGGGCTCTTGCCCCCCCACCCTGATTCCACCCCCTCCTTCCTCTACTGGATCCCTCCCCAAATCCCCGCCCCCAGCCCCGCCCTCTCACTGTCCCATTGGATCCCAAGCTGGGCCTGGGGAGGAGATGCCCCCATGCAGCAGCCTGGGCACATGGGTCATGGCAGTGCAGTGCAGAGGCTGCTCCAGCCCTGCAGCCCGCGGGCCAGCGTGGTGGGTCTGGGGGCAGCGCGGCCTAGGGGCGTGGGCCACCGGAGACATGTGTCGGAGAGAGGCTGCGGGGCTGAGACTTGTCCCAGACAGGGCCACCGGCGGACAGGGGCGAGGATCTGGTCGGGTCACCTGAACTGATAAACTTCCCCATCGCTGCCAGGGAGCCCTGCGCCTCTCGCACTCGGCTGCGCTCCAGCGGCTCCCTCTCAGTGGGGTGATGGCCACCTGGCCGGGAAGGAGCCACTGGAGCACAGCTGAGCGGGAGAGGGACGGGGGTCCCAGCCAGCGGCAGGACACGCTACATGTACCCGGGATGGGCCAGGGAACGGGAGGCTCTGCGGGGAGGGCAGCATGTGCGGTCGGGGCGCTGTGTGCAATCCCGCGGCACGGCCCCTGTGAAACTGCTTTTTTTCTTTGGTCTGCTGCTGTTTTTCTTTTTTTTGCTCTGCACCTCCCCGCATCCCGATATTTCATCCCTGTGATCTGGTCACCCTAGAACAAACAAACGCTATTATTTCTCTGAACTGTCCAGGAAAGGGCTGGACATTGCAGAGCAGAGTTTTGGGAAAATGCAGGGCTGGGAATGTGTTGAGGTCATCCTACTGGTTGTAACCAAGGATGGTGGAAGGCAAAGTGGGACTGTGGACAGGGTGCTGAAGTCAGAGTTGCTGAAGCAGGGGTGTCTGCATAGCACACAGACATTCAGGGTGTGAGCTGCATGCTTCATGCCAAATGAGCATCCCAGGCTGGCACTTAATAAGTAGTAGAAGCATGACGAGGCACTCAGAGTTACAGGGGAAGGGTGACAACACCTCACTGGTCTGGATTGTACTCTGAACCCATAACAGGAACCTTGAAAGTGAAGATAAAGGTTTGAACTTCCTATGAAAGGAAAGTGGAAGTCAGTGGAGGGATTTACGATTTGGGTGCCATGATTAGGAATGAAGGCAATGATTTTAGATATGCCCAAATGAAAGGATCTTATTGAATGAATGGATGGTACTGAGTCAGTGAGATGGGAAGCAAGGGGACCAGAGAAGAGGAGGAGTTAAGGCATGGATGAGAGTTTTGACAACGACAACAGAGAAGAAGGGAGAGGGTTTGGAGAGGCAGTAGGGAAAGCAACAGAGGCACAGGTAACATGAGGAATCAGACACTGTCTCAAGGATGTGAGCTTGGGTGGCAAGGAGGAAGTAGAATTATCAGCAGAGATGGATGGAAGTGAGCCAGGAGAGGGTTTAGGAGGCAAGATGAGAAGTTCAACATGTGACCTGTTCACCTGAAGAAAGCGGGTGGATATTCATGGGGAAGTCACTGAGAAACAGGCAGTGGTAGGAACCTGGGTCAAAGGGGAGAGTTTGGTATTAAGCTACATATCTATTATATTGATGATATCGTAATAAAGGGGGCAGACTGAATTCTAAAATGCAGTTTAACTCAGGGTTAGGAAAACTGAGTATCCAGTGACCACCTAAACTGAGATGCAACCATGCACGTGCTTCTGTTTTGTAACTACAACATTCCTTCATGGGAAAGACCTATGAAGTCATTTAGCCTTTCCCTTTCTCCTCTCCACAGTGTGACCAACCTCACTTTCTGGAGGAATTTTTGTGATATTTGTACATTTTATGTTAGTGTTATCTGAATTCTACCCTATCTATTGCCCTTAATAACCCTTTTCTAGGATTGCTCTTCACATCCTTCAATTATTATTTGCAGGCTGTTTGATCTTAATTCCAGGAGGTCTATATTGAAGCAGGCTTCCTCTCACAGAGACCACTCGCAAAGAGTTTTCATCAGTTCCTTTAAAGATTGGAGGCTTTGCTGGTTTATCTGTCAAACACATTAGCTTTCTGAGTGAGATGGACAGATTTGCATATCGTCTCAAGAGTGTGAGACTCTAATACTTATTCCCTCTATTTACATAATGCATCTCTGAAAAATGCTCTTTGTACATGCAGAGGTTATACTAAATAACACATTTTATAAATAGATC
Organism: Chelonoidis abingdonii; assembly: GCF_003597395.2. Lineage (NCBI taxonomy): Eukaryota > Metazoa > Chordata > Testudines > Testudinidae > Chelonoidis > Chelonoidis abingdonii. The sequence continues at coordinate 73,749,343 of NC_133778.1, forward strand.
TGACACACCATCAGTTCAGAACTCTACTAGGAAGCAAAATTTCAATGTTCTCCTCAACAGAAGCCAAGATGGACAGATTGGCTTTTTACTGATACTCTAAGGAGTCAATTTCTTTCAAAGAGAACACGGAAAGTGATCATAAGAATGGGCCATACTGTGTCAGACCAAAGATCCATCTAGCCCAGTATCCTGTCTTCCGACAGTGGCCAATCCCAGAGGGAATGAACAGAAGAGGTAATCATCCATACCCAGTCGCCCATTCCCACCTTCTAGTAATAATCAATATATTAAACCATGCTCTCTCCCTCCTTCTCTCTCTCTCTATATATGTACATAAGAAAGAATCTTGTGACGTCACACTGAACTATGTTAACATTTTATTTTTTAGTTTAAAGTTGATAAGAAGTGTTAGGGTGACGGTTCTTGAGCCTAACTTCCCTTATGTACAGAAGAAGGCTGGCATGCCCAACGGCAAAGGAAGCAAAAGAACTTAATAGGGTCATGGAGTTTAAGCCAGAAGGGCCACCAAATCATATAGTCTGGCTTCCTATATATCACAGGCCACCAACCCCACCCAGCACCTGCCCACTAAACTCAACAACCAAAATTAGACCCAAGTATTACAGCCCCCAGGAGACTAAACTATGATGTGCCTCAGGCAGAGAATAAGAGAGACCGAGGTGCACCAGAGGCCCTGCAATGGCAGGGAAATGATTATGTGAGATACACCCAGATAATCCTAGGAAGTGACCCACATCCACATGCTGCACAGGAAGGCAGCCCAGGCCAATCTGACCTGAGGGAAAATGTCTTCTTGACCCAAATAGCCATGAATCTATGGAAAGCCTTCTTAAGGAGACTTTGTGCTAGTGTTCTGGGCTAGTCACTCAAATACAGGGGAGGGTTTGACTCCCAGGCCTATTCCCCAAAATACCCTGAACTTTCGGGGAGGGTGGGGAGAAGTGGAGAGAGCTTGCTCCTGGCAGCTTTCCTTCCCAAGTGGTTATCTTTATACATGTGAGACAGTATCGTGCGCAATATCTTTATTAGTGAGTCAGCAGAGCTATCGGTCAACCAGGGCCAAAGGGTACATCCATCCTCTCTCCACTCCTCTTGTTCCTCTCTTCCCCTTTAGCTCTCCTATCCCAATCCCAAGGCTGACAACAGATCCTTTTATGAGGGAAATTGGGATGGAGGCGCATCAGGCTCATGAGTGGCCCGTGAAGATGCTGTACAACCCATCACAGACTGCCAAACAGCAGTCATCTGAGAATGGCTTTTGGCTACTACTGTCCTTAGCTGGATTTGAACCGGAAATTTATACAGAATGTCTGAGCTACCTATTGTGCAAAATTTCTTTTCTGTAGCTCTGCACAGACTTTGGAGATAAGATTTGGGAGGTCTGTTCTCTAGTCCTAGCCAGTTTTTGCTAAGCCTATGTTTCTTGTGAGATTTCCCCTTTTGCTTTCCAACAGCAGCCTGGGAAGCACTGGGATGTCCTTGCCACATTATCCAAGAAATGCACAAAAAGCCATGACAAAAAAAAAATGTCATCCGGCAACAATGAAATATTCAAATGTCTATTGGCAGGTGACGGTTTCTATTTCTGGCAAAAAAGAGATTTTGTTTGAAAGAAGCTATTTGCACAAGCCACTAGTGAATGACTGATGCAAGAGCAATAAAAGATTGATGTGTTAAAATGCAGAGCACATCTGTACTAATTGAAAAGTGCTGGATTCCCTGTGATTGGGAAAGGGAAAGTAAAAATATACACGTAGAGGATTCCATCAGGGTTGACAAAGCCCTGGCTGAGATGATTTAGTTGGGGATCAGTCCTACTTTGGGGGTTTGGACTAGATGACCTTCTCAGGTCCATTCCAATCCTGATATTCTATGATTACATCAGCTTGTGCTCTAGGAAATTTCAGCTTACATGCCCTAATCAAGGCCAGGGCCCGGTTATTATAGGCCCTGTATGGACACATAGTAAGAGTTTGTCTCTGCCCCCAAAAGCTTACAATCTAAATAGACAAGAGAAAGGGGAAATGACTTGTTCAATGGCACACAGCATGTCATTACATGTCATTAGAAGAGCCCAGAAAAGAACCCAGCTCTTCTGATTCTCATGCTGGTGCCACTAGACAATGAGGTCCACCTAGGTAGGCCTAGAGAGTCCTTCGGCCTTTTAGATCAATGAATGGGGCTAGCCAAACTAATTCAGAAGAGTAGTATGCCACTTCCATTGAAACTCTTTCTGTTTCAGCACTCCAATCCAAAATTCTGAAGGTTCGAAGAAGCTTAGTTCAAGAGTATTCTTAGTTTTCCCATGGCCTCTGCACTTCTGGTTCTGACCAGAATCCTGAAGTGCCATAATTACATCAGAGAGGCTGTTCACATGGGATACTCCATAAAACCAGAAGTAGCAATCATCCAATACCTCACCATAAAAATCCCATTCCAGCCCAGTTTTGCAGATTCAAGACCGTTTGGATGCTTATCTGAAGTAGAGCTTCCCAGCTTTAAGGTGTGTCATCACTAGCCTGTTTAACCACAGGATTTGGAGAATTGTCTTGAATCTCTCCCCTTGCATTCCACTCTGATTAACTGCTTTGCCACCAATTTACATGATAGCTACATCAGGCCAAGCCTGTGTCTATAGGTGCTCTATATACCAGGTATGTTCTCGCAGTCTACTGCAGTGGAACATTTAAGGTTCTCCTGAGCCCACATCAAGTTTAAATGTCTTCTGCCTACACAGCTCCATTCCAGGATTATCTCTGTTCTAACCTTCAGTGTGTCCTTCCCACTCTCCTAATGATGTCAGTCTCTGTGCCCCATGTGACTAGGTATATGGGTCTTATCAATAGAGGGAAGCCTCATGGAGCCCACCAACAGCCTGGAGTTACAAGAATTAATTCCTAGCTCTGGTTTGGAAGCATTTTAGGGAGGCTAGATTAGCTGGAAGCTAATTAAGGTCAACTGAGCCTGGTTAAGAGCTGAGTATTATTGTTTTTAAGCTACTGGCACAGAGGCTGGTGTGGGGGACCAGCAGCTAAATGGTTAATGGTGTCAGGACAATGCAGTCACAGGGAATTCCATACCACTTGCCCCCATCTCACTTTGCAAATCCATGGGAGGGTTTAAATCTAGCCCTCAGACTTATTTATTTAATCTTTTCATTTGGATTGCCGGCTTGCAGCGCCCCAAGGTGCTCTGCTTCAGGGTGCTATATAAAGGGACGGTGCCTGAGAGATATTGCTCTGTACCCTGGGATGGCATCAGTGTCTGTACGTGGGAAGTGAAAAAAGCCATCACATAGGAACACATCATCTTAGAATTCACTGCACCTCTTTGTGGGCTGAGCTGAGCTCAGCACAGCTTTGAGCCCTCTCAGGGCCACCCCCCACAAGTAGCCTGTTACCTTCATACTCTCGTGTTTAGCCAATTAGTGAATTAGTTCACGATTTATTTGCACAGACACTTTTATGCCATTAGTGACTAGCAGGACCTTTACTATGATTATTAGTTTTTATTTGTACAATCATAGTGCCTAGGAGCCCTAGTTCATGGCCCAGGACTCCACTGAACAAAGAGATAGGTCTTGCCCCAAAGAGCCAACAATCTAAGGTCCCCATTTTATTTGCTGGTCTAACATTATGATTTTGGAGAAACTCTTCAGAGGTAAAGAGGTCAGCACAGAAAAGCTCACAGGCACCTCATTGGGCTTCAAACCCAACTCACAATATTTTTACCATTTGCAAACTCCTTAAGGCAACCAGCATTTTTTATTTAGTTATACACATGAGTCATGCAGTGGGTCTTTATTGATCCTGCTAGTAAAGACTTGCAAGATTGCAAGTGGTTCTCTTGGACTGGAAAAAAAGATATTGCAGCAAATGGGTTTTGTTCAGGTGCTCTGCGAGTGACTTAGCTGTTGTTTAACTGATTGATCACAATCAGTGGTAATTTGGGGCCTGAGGAATGAGGGACGACAAGGCATTGGACACACACTATGGTGCAATAACACAAGAAGTACAATTCTGAGTCGATGTGCTTGTCCTGGAGAGTTTTATTGCAATGAGAAAATGGATCTGTATTCTTGCTTTAAAGAAAAAAAGAAAACCCCTAGAAGGGCAATAAATATTCTCAGCTGGTATAATCAGCGTGGGCTCTATTACTTCAATGGCGCTATGAAGATTTACACTAGCTGAGGATGTGGCCTGATGTATTTTTCAAATGATTTTAAAATGTGTATATCGACAAATTAGCTGTGGGGATATTTGAATTGATTATCTGATTCAGATTAAATACATGCAGTGGTTCTAAGAACTCTATTGGATATTGCTTTCATACAGCAACAGAAAGGGAGGATGGCCACCACAGGAACCGTTCCCAGTTTTTAGACTGTGGCGATGCAGTATACTTATTCCAGTAAATCTAAGTGGAGTAGGCTGTAAATTGTATTAAACTAGTGCTCCTGCTGACCTGCTAGCCAGTCAAGTTTTCCATTATAAAACTCCTATATTAAGAAATTTATATCCTGGTCATAAAAGTTTACTCTGAGCTAACAGTTGGCATAAAAGATCTTATCTCTGGAGTGAATCTTTTTAGAAAACTAGATAATGGCTGGCAGTGCATTCATATGGCATTTTTCATCCTAAGAAGCCAAAGTGTTTTGCAAACAGTACACAGGGATCACTTCTCCTACCATGGACAAGGAGCCACTAGTGGCTGCCTCTCTTTAGTACAGTAGTTACAATATACAACAGCTTCCTGGTCAAAACCAAAGTGTGTTGATTTCAATTTAATCTACAGGGGAAAGGTAACTTTGGAAGAACCTGCTTTATAGTCCAAAGTGAAATTTGGCCAGGGTATGAGGTACTAGTTCTCTTCTGAAAAATGACAGAGTTTTTGACATCCATTAGTAGACTAGAAATTACACGCTGATGGCAGGATGCTGAAATACACTACCCTACTTTAAGTAAAGATAATGGCACATCTCTTCTCTTTTTTGATAGGGCTTATATCAAAATTACCAAATTTGTTTGGGAAAAAAAATCCTGATCCTTCAGGTGCTGCAAGGAGCGTTCATTGTAAACTGAGGCTCTGATTTTATAGAGACTTAAGCACATCCTTAACTTTATGCATGAGAGTATTTCCAGTAGGACTATTCCTGTGTCAAACAAAATGTGTGGTAAGTCTCTGTTGGATTAGGGCTTTAGCCCCTTATTCTGGTTTTCAAAGCATTCCTCAAAAGACTAATTAATTTAATTGCTCTTCATAATTTTATTTGAAGACATTCCACACTATGGGTCATTTTCAAACTTTGAATACAGATGCTTAAATCTGGGGGAATCAGTGAATTTAAATAAAAGAAAATCACTGTTTTCAAAATGTAACACTTCACAAAAAGTTTGTTGGTCAGAAAAGAGTAAAATTTTTGAAAACGTAATTGAAATTTCCCTGGTTTTTTCAAATCTGTAAATTTCAGATCTCTAAATTTGGTCCAAATTTAAACATTCAAATTTTTTTGACCTGCTCTAATTTTTGCTTCTGATTAATTATTTGCAGTACTTGATTGGCACTTAGATACCATCTCTTTTTGGATGAATGAAACGTTTTAAATAGTAGACCACTGAATATATATGAATTCCATTATTTGAATGTAAAGAACAGCCACTCCCCAAATGCTCATTCAAACAAAAACCTATTCACATGAATGCTGACAAAAAGACATGTACAGGGTTGAATCAAACAGTTCTGGATTTGAATGACTGTTCCCAAATGCTGTTTTGCAATACATAACCAGCTCTGTTCATGAACTGGGCTAAATATCAAGTGAATCTGGGCCAGTTTATGGCCTGTGCATCAACATCATGCCAAAATTACAGTTTCAAAGCAACACTGATCAATTTTTATTGCTTCATCTTGAGTTTCTGCTTTCAAGGGAACCCAAAGCTCCTGTGATATAAATTCTTATGGGAGACACGGACAAAAAACCTGAACCTGTGCAGTGAATCTGCTGAGTTTTGCACAGGTCAGTCACCAGGGAACGACCATTCATGTGTGTGTTTGTCGGATCACTTGGACTTGCGTGCAATTCCCATGGCAGTAAATGTGTATAGTGCATGCAACTGACTAGGTAATCCACCATGAAAGAATCCTACCTTGACAAATATCCTGCACTCCCAAACCAATGTATTATCTTTTCAGCTGTTTGGACTAACGAGTGAGCCTGGATTGAGATACAGCTCTCAAAGTGATACAATCAATTTGTTACCCATGTTTGTGTAGATGAGATGGACTTAAAAGCTCTCTGAGACCTAATGAGCCACAAGGTAAGCAGAAGGAATGGAGATGTGGAGCAATTAATCTCACACTGTTTAGCATTTCCTCATTCTTTAGTGAAGAAATACCTTTTAGCATCTGAGTTTTATAGATTATGCTGTCATCCAGCACCTCAATGCTTATATCTGGTCACTATAGAGAAATCTAAGGTTTTCTCCTAAATAAAATACACTTTGAGTCCTGAATATTTTGTTTTACTCCCTGCAGCCAAGAAACGAGAGTCTGACCGAAAATTAGCCTTTATGGGGAATATTTGCTACTTGGCCAACGCCTGGGTTCTGTGCGAGTGGTTGCAGCAGGGATTGGAGTTCTGGGCCGACAGATGCTGCTCTTGGCATGAAGTTGCTTACTAGCCCAGAAAAAAAGCCTCCACTCTGAGATTCCATTCCTGGAGCATTGGAGGCAGGGGGTGGGGAGTTCAGGTTCTTCAAAACTTGTGGTCAAGCTTGAGGATGTAAACTGATTGCTGGAGTGTTTAGGAGGCAGGGCATTGGGGCATGAATTTACTTCTGGTGGCTCCTGATCAGTGGTGCAACCGGGGTGCAGAGGCAGGCTTCCTGCCTGTCCTGGCACCATGGACCATGCTGTGCCCCTGAGGCAGCCAGCAGCAGGTCTGGCTCCTAGGCAGAGATGTGCAAGCAGCTCTGTGCGGCTCTTGCCTGCAGGGACTGCCCCTCTGCCTGCTCCCATTGGCCAGCAACTGGCCAATAGGAATGCGGAGCCAGTGCTTGGGGCGGACCTATGCTGGCTGCTTCTGGGGCACAGCATGGTGTTGGAATTGGTAGGGACTAGCCTGTCTTAGCCGGGCAGCACCGTGGATTGGACTTTTAACTGCTCGTCGGTGGTGCTGACCAAAGCTGCCATGACCCAGTGCTTTACTTTCTGTGACCCAGTTCTGAGTCGTGACTCACGGTTTAAAAAGCACTGGAGTATAGTAGGGTAATCACAATGCTCGCGTCATTGATGACCTGTAATGCTGGCAAGGGCATCACTGTCTCAGTGATGACAGTGGTAGCCTTTCGACATATGGTAATAAAAGAGGAGGGGATGGGTTCTTCAGTGCCTTTAGAAAACTCGCTTACGTTACCCCTTTTTCTATAGCTACCTCCCTTCCTGAGATAAAATGATAAATTGAGCAGGATTGTCAGCCAGCTACATCAGCGTTCTGCAATACAGGCTTTGAAACAAGCAGAGAACAAAAGAACAAACATTGGTTGTCTGCTTATAAAGAGCCTGTGCAGCAGCTTTGCTCTGCACAAAACATTGGCTTCATACAATGGCACAATTATGAAAAGGACAGTGGTGGCAGCGGTCACAGCTATTTTTCCTTCTTAATATGAAAGGACACATAAGCCGACTCCTCCACTAGTCAGCTTGATTGCTGAATGTCACTGTGGATGGGTGAAGGGAACTGGCAATGGCATACGCATCCTAAGCCACCATTTTCAAACTGGACTGAGTAGTGGCCAAATGTGTTCCAGGGGATAAAGCACTGGACTGGGATCCAGGAGACATGGATCCAGCTCTGCCAGTGCCCTCTAGTGTGACTTTGGGCAAATCATTGTCTCGCCTACTTCTTGTCTATTTAGATTGCAAATTCTTTAGAGTGTGGACTGACTCTTACTATGTGTTTGTAGAGTGCCTGGAACAATCTCAAGGTGTTACTGCAATACAATTAATAAATAATTTGATAACTAATCAGTGACTTACATAAGTCAAACCAGGCCCTTCTTGATAGGCGTTCAAAGCACCCACAAAAAGAATTGTAACTAATTAGCAATCTCAGCAGACACCAATGAGCAAATTGAGCAGAGAGAATAAACTACCTAGTCACTCGATGCGTTTGTCCACACTGCAGTCAGACGTATGAGTGCAGCATGTGCAGACCTAGCTTTGATCTAGCTATTGCAAGGACCGATAGTAGTGGATGTATCATGACCAGTGGAACCGGAGCCAGAGGGCTCATGTTCCCTGGAGGGACCTTGAGTGGCAGGGGGTGGGGAACAACAGGAAAACAGGGCCTGTGGGCATAAGCGCCCACTTTCCTGCTTCCCCCTGGGTGCTCGACCACCCGTCTGCCCCAGGCTCTGCCTGCACTCTACCCCTTCCCTAAAGTCCCCGCCCCAACTCCGCCCCCTCCCTGCCTCTATTCCAACTCCTTCCCCAAATCCCTGCCCCAGCCCCACTTCCTCCCCTGAGCATCCCAAATTCCTGCTCCTCCCATTCCCTCCCAGCATGCCGCCAAATGACTGCTTGGTGGTGGCTGGGGGGGAAGCGCTGGGAGGTAGGCGGAGGAGCAGAATGCAGTGCGCTTGGAGCAGGGGAGAGGAGGAGGCGGAGGTAGGGCAGGGAGTGAGGGGAGCTTGGCTGCCAGTGGGTGCAGAGCACTCACTAATTTTTCCCCATGGGTGCTCCAGCCCTGGAGAACCCATGGAGTTGGCGCCTATGACTGTGGGGAGCTGGGCTGGAAGCAATGCAGCCACATGGACAGAGCGGTGCACAGGGTTTAATAAAGTTCCACTTGCTCAACTTAACCCATGCTTCACTCTTTGCTAATGAAACATGGGGGCAGCATCTGAGCTGTGATTTCTCTGCAGTGCAGCAGTTGGCAGCATGACACACCAGATTTGGTCCGAAGCCCTCGCGGAGCCATGGATTTTGCAAGATGGAAACCTAGCCCAGTGACGGGACTCATGGAAGGAGGAGTTCCAGCTGAACACACACCTGGACATGCAGGAGGGCAGCAAGAGCAGGAAAATAAAACTCTGATTTTTGGGAAACAAGGCAGAGGGATCTGCACCACCCTGAAGCTCACCACTGGCTCACAGCAGTCCTGGGAGCCCTGAGGACCTGGTGCTTCCCAAAGCACATTAAAACTGTGGAGCAACACAGGGTTTTTGTTAGAAACCACCCCAGAACGGAGGGGATGGACCTCTACGTTACAATGTTATTTCCCTATGCAAAGTGGTTGCTACATGTAATTTTGGGGACTTGATAGACTCCCTGATTGGGGAGAGGATAGTCAGCGACACTTGGGATCACCACCTGTGGGAGTGGCTACTCCAGGAAGGTGATCACACCTTAGACAGATGCTTAGACAGAAGGTGTGCAGCAGAAGCCTCAAGAGGACGGACGAAAACCCTAGGAGACATGACAGTCCCAGACATGCATGCATTTAGACAACAGCAAAGGAGAGCAGGTGGCCAGGGCTACATACCTATAACAAAATGCATTTACTATGGGAGACAGTGGGTAAAGAGGGACCCCATGTTAGAATAGCTTTGCAAAGAATGTGGCCAGTTGAACCATTGTGCCGGCTGTGCAAGAGTAGAAGCAGCTCTCAGATTGTCAGATTTGTACAAGAGGGGGAGGGCACATCAGACAGCAGTGATGACATCATGACTCCATGGGTGCTGGAACAATTTGTATAGTGAGAACCATTGAACCAAACCGTAAACCCTGTATATGATGGAAACCACTTCAAGCCAGGGGATGCAGTAGCACCCCGGCACCCCTAGGTCCAGCATGCACTCTGCATGACTCTCTCCTCGAGTCCAAGGGCATATCTGCTTCAGGCTGTTGGGACGGGTAGCAACAAGGGACAATACCAACTCTGTGCTTGCAACGATGTTACTAGGGAAGTGCCCTGTGTGATTTCAGCTGGACAGTAGGGCCTCCTGCAATGTGATTCCTCAGGGTGAATTGAACTCAAATAGATCCATTACAAAGAGCAGTCAGAATCTAATAATGTGGTAGCGGAGGCATAATGCAGCCCATAGGAAAATGTGACTGTGGTGGGGTCCCTCTCAAACTTACCAACCTGGGCTGTCCCTCCCACTGTGATGCTCATGTCAAGTTGCAAACCTCTGACAGGCACTGCACTTATACAGCCACTCACAGGCAGGGACACACCCAACTGAGCTATATGAATGATCCCCCCAGTTGCTCATGAACCACCAATAGAGAAGCTCCAGCCAATTCCCCTTAGCTCTGCAGCCTTACACCCCAGAACTGTACCGTCTTGGACAGGTCAGAGGCCTGGCCAGTGTAAGTTCATTACCCAGTTCCCCACCCCAACAAAGGGTAGTGGACGTGCCACAGCCCTTGTTAACCTGAGCTGAGATTTCCCCAGCACTTCACCCAAAACCCACTGTTTCAGATAAAATATAAAATAGATCTAGTAACTACAGAAAGATCAATTATAAGTGATTATAAGTGGTAGGCAGAAAGGTCAGAGATAGTTCCTTAAGAAAATGAAAAGTAAGCGTGCTTTCTAAATCCTACACTTTCAGTCTACGCAGGAGTTGAATCGAACAATGTCTCAGGGTAGAAGCAGGTTACAGTTCCTCAACATACAGGCTGGGACTACCCTTCTCCAGTTCAAAGTCTTTGTCTGCTGGCCATTCTTCCAGGTGTTGAGATGGGGGTGTGTGTGGCCAAGTGACGATGTCACTGTCTCTCTTTTTATTTCTTCTTCCAGCTTGCTAGAAAAACCCTTGCTGTGACGTGAGTGTCAGGCAGCCTCCATTGCCTACAATCTCTATGAGAAGTCTCTGGGATGGCTGTTGGGAGAGTGGGTTCCCTTTAATGGGCCATCAGCAAATGTCTGGCTGGTCCTTTGTTGCAATTGAGAAGTTGGCTGTGGGTGGCTCCCAACTTATTTCAGTAATGCATGGAACAATGCTTCATAACTTCACATATAACGATAGCACATACAATCCAACAGGATATTAATGATCAACAGATCAAGATGTTTAAAATGATACTTCAACAAGACATACTTTGTACAAAGCACGTCATAATTATATGGCAGTAGTGAATATGAAGCTTCCAGGATGCTATGTTGAGGTACAGAGTGCCACAGTGACTTATAGTAACTAACTTGAAAAATGACAGATGATACTAACTGAGGTTTGTGGTGGTGGATAGTAAACACCAAAGACCCCTGTTGGGGCATACAGCCATACAGGGTGCAGCATCAGAACCTTATAGTTGCAGTGCAAGAAGCAAAAAGAGGAGCCCAGTGGACAATGACAATAATTTTTAAATCACATGGGGATGTTTTCAAAGGTGATGGGTGCCTCGAGGAAAAGCTGCACCTGGAAGAAAACCCCACTGTAGAGCCTTCCAGTGGAAGGAAAATTCCAGGGGCACCACATAATCCAGCACACAAAGAGGTTGAAAGTCTGCTGTGCAAAGATATCATAGCATCTGTAGAGGCCAATACAGCGTGAGTAAGCAACATGGTGGTGGTGAAGAAACCATCAGGCAAATTATGCATCTGCATAGAACAAAAGCTACTGAACTGGGCATTGGAAAGATGCCACTATCCACTGCCCACAATGACATCTTGCCAGAACTTTCCAAAGCCAGAATCTTTACAGGCTGTGAAGTGGGGAATGACTTTTGGCAAATAAGCCTGGATAAAGAGTCCAGCCCACTGACCACCTTTGCTACATCACTTGGTCACACTACAGAGAGCTGCACATGTCATCAGGCAGAAGTCCAGCACCAGTGGTGTTCCAGAAAAGACTCACCCAAGCCCTGGAAGGACTGCCTTGGATGAAAATAACTGCAGATGTATCCTCATTGTAGGTGAAGGGAGCAATGATACAAAAGCTGAACAGGATCATAACAGAGCTTTTCTACAGCAATGCAGGGGCAAGAACATAAAATTCAACCTGGAAAAAATGTGACTCAAACAGCATGTGGTGACATACACTAGACATCTGCTCACAGCAGAGGAACTGAAAGCTAATTCTAATAAGATCAAAGCAGTTAGAGACAGGCCAGCTCCCCGTGGTTGGGAAAGGGGGTTTGTTGCTTCACAGGAACAATAAATTTTCTGTCCAAGTTCTGTCCACACCTGGCTGCAGTAGCAAAACCCACACATCAGCTCACAAGGCAGGATGTTGAATGAACCTGGGCAAGATCCTAACTGCAAGCAGTTATCATAGAAACAAATGATAATGGATGACCCTGTTCTGAAGTACTACCACCCAGAAGAGTCACTAACACTCCAGCCTGATGAATTGGAGAAAGGATCAGGTACAGCTCTTATGCAGGAGCAGCTGGTCGCTTATGCCAGTAGAACCTGGTCGGAGACTGAACGGTGGTACGTCCAAATAGAAAAAGAGCAAGAGTTTCTGGCTGTGCTATGTAGGAGTGTTGACAGCTGCCTTAGACGAGCTCAAGAGTGTGTTTACTGGTCAAGAATGAATGCAGAACTCTGTTCCTTGATAAAATGATGTGACATCTGCTGGTCGTGGGATAGCAGAAAGAGACTCAGTTCTGATGTGAGCTGCCCAGCCAACTATAAGGAAAGGTGGGACAGACTTCATTACTTTTACTGAAAAGCAATACTTGATTATGATGTACCACTGTTAAATCTTTGGGCGGTCGATTCTCTGCCTGATACAAGAAACAAGTCAGTGACTGGCCAACTGAAGGCTCACTTAGTGAGATATGGCATTCCGGACCCTGTATTCACTGACGAAGGACACCCATTTTGCCTTGGAAAAATTAAAGGAATTTTCACACAAATGGGGGTTTGACCACCAAACACCCTTCCTAGCATACCCACAGAGTAATGGTAAGGTGGAATCAACTGAAAATAGCTAAGACTGTTTCTAAGGCTGTTCCTTGTGGTTCAGACCCATTGTTAGCAATTTTGGTGTACAGGAATACGCCATCACAGAGGTGTCAAAACAGCCTAGCGCAGGCACTAGTGGGATGAAAGAACAAAACCCTGCTACCAATGAGAGGAGACCTGTTGCAGCCAGAAAAATTGAGATACCTCCAAGAGAAGATGGCTAACAATCATAGAAAGCAGGCACTAGAGTATTACAGGTCAGACAAGGACCTATGGACCCTGGAGACAGGCACTTCTTTGAGGATCCAGTCAGGGGTCGGCAATCTCTGGCATATGGCTTGCCAGGGTAAGCACTCACTGCCATAGTTCACCACATTACCGCTAAGCACGATAAAAAATTTCCATCAGAAATGTTATGATAGGAAGTTGGGATTTCATGAAAGGTGTCTACTCCATGGCAAATTTCAATTTTTTTGCTAAACAAATCAACTGCCTGAAAACTGAAAATGTACTTTTGATAGGACACACCATCTCAAAGCAGCCCCAGACACTTTCATAACATATACAAAATCTGCAGCCATAGCATCTCCACTATAATGAACAACACTCCCAACAGATATGTTTCATAATCCCTGGGTCCTACACGCACCTGTCACAACATGTGTGTACCTCATCCAGTGCATCAGATGCCCTAGCAACAAGGACATGGGTGAAATTGGACAATCACTACACTCTGGAAAGAACTCACACACCAAAATGATAAAAGACAAGAACACTCTATCAACCAGGGGCTAGCACTTTTCACAAAATGATCACTCCATATCTGATCTCTCAGTCCTTGCCTGCAAAGGAAACTCGAACAATACATTCAACAGAGAAACCTGAGAGATTAAATTCATAACTTTGCTAGACACTAAAGATTATGGACTCAATAGAGATACTGATTTTATGTCTCATTCTCAATCTGCAACCCACTAACCTGCCTTTGTCCTATAACTGCAGAGGTGTTAATTGCCCACCTCGCTAGAATGGTCTCTTGCAACATGTACTAACTCCTTATGCTTAACAATCTGCTAGAGCTTTGTGTAAGCTTTTGGAAGCTTGTCTCTTTTGCCAGCAGATGTTGGTCCAATAAAAGTATTAACTCACTTACCTGGTCTCTCTCATTTTTTGATAATAGACTAAAAGAATTTCAATTTTGAAATGCTGTGGAATGCCTCGTGCTTCACCAAGAGGAGACACTCCTGTAGGAGATGTAGTCCAACCAAGAAGCTTGCCCTAGAGAGGAGAATGGGAGCGTAAGGCACTTGAACTACAGTTCCTATGAGACACCATGATGGCACTTCAGAATCAAAGGTTTCTCATAGTACCATAGGGTCAGAAGAGACTGCAAAGTTCATCTAGTCGAACTCCTAATTTTGGCTGAACTATTTTAAATGTTGATTTCCTCCCCCCAAAACTCAAGGTTTTCTGTTGAAAATTTAGATGAAAATTAATTTATTTTTTGTTCCTGTGAAAATGTTCAGTGGAAACTCCCCTCATTTTCAGACCAGTTCTAGTCAGCACAGTGCATAATGTTGTTATATTATGAACCAGGAGAGCTGGCGGTGGAGTGGGGACAGTGCTGCCTTACGGACAAGTAGTGCCAATGACCATATGGGACTTTAAATGGATCTGACAATTTGCAGACTGATGATTCTCCCTCTCATGCAGAGACAGGGAACAAATTTCAGCCCAGTCCCTCTCCTCTGCAGCATGGGTCCCTGCAATTCATCTGGCTGGCTGCTGCCTTTGAGAAGAGTCCTTCCTATATGAAATAAAGTCATGTCCCCAGAAAGAGATGTGGCATTGCAGCTGAGAATCGAGAGACTTAAGAAAAGGAAGGAGAGTGATTTTCAGGGTGAATTCAGCATATGCAATGCAGTTATAGCAGTGTTGGTCCCAGGGAATTAGAGAGACAAGGTGGATGAGGTAATACCTTTTATTGAACTAACCTCTGTTGATGAGAGAGACAAGGTGTCATAAACGGATAGCTAAGGGTTAATGTCTCTTTCACCTGTAAAGGGTTAACAAACAGTGACCTGTAACACCTGACCAGAGGACCAATCAGAAAACAAGATACTTTCAAATCTCGGTGGAGGGAAGCCTTTGTTTGTGGTTTTTGGGCTTTGCTTTGTTCTCGCTGAGTCCTGAAAGGGACTAGACGTGCAAGCAGGTTTCTTGCCAATCTCCCTGCTACAGTCTCTTATATATTCAGAATAGTGAGTATTAAGTAGAAAGGCGGTTATAGTCTTTTAAATTGTTTTTCTGTATTTGCAAATGTGTAGTTTGCTGGAAGTATTTTTGAATTGTTTTTTTGCTGGGGGGAGGCTTTTCTCACTGGTGTCTATAAGCTGAAAGACCCTGTAATATTACATCTTGTATTTACAGAGATTTCTTATTTTTTCTTTCTTTTACTAAAAATTTCCTTTTAAAGACCTGTTTGATTTTTTCCCCCAGTTGAGGCTCAAGGGAACTGAGTCTGTACTTACCAGGGAAGTGGTGGGAGACAGGGAGAAAGAAGGGAGGAGGAAGGGGGAAATCCCTTTGTTTAGCTTCACGGAGCTTGAATCTGTATTGCCTCTGGGTGAGGTGGAAAGCCTCTGTTTTAAGATTCAAGGAGTTGAATCCCAGTGATCTTCCAGGGTAACCCAGGGAGGGAAAGCCTAGGAGAGGCACTAGTGAGGGAAAGAGTTTACTTTCCTTGTATCAGGATCCAGGGAGTCTGGATCTTGGAGGTCCCCAGGGAAGGTTTTGGGGAGACCAGAGTTTATCAGGCACTCAGAGTCCTGATTGGTGGCAGCATATCAGATCTAAGCTGGTAATTAAGCTTAGAGGAATTCATGCTAGTATCTCATTTTTTGGACTCTAAGGTTCAGATTGGGGAAAAATACTATGATACAAGGCTTTGGAGCTTACACAAAGAAATTAACCAGCTCAAACACCAGTCTCTCTCACCAACAGCAGCTAACCCCCCAACCTCCAGCATTTCCAGACTTCCCTATGCCTACTTGAATTTCAGGAGCTTCTCACCACACCCCCTTACCATTCATGAGCCACACCCTTATCCCTTCTCATGCCTAGGGGAGCGCCCCAATATTTCCTGCCCACCTTCACCAGCACAGTGCCAAAGGAGCCACCTAATACATCACACACGAGATGGTAGGGAGAGCATGCGATGGTCATCCGTCTATCCAAGGCCCTGAGCTGTGCTTTACAGACTATTCATAACCACTAGGGTCCTCGGAGGCTGGCAAATGACTTGTTGAAGGTCACACAATGAGAGTCAACACAGGCTGTGCTTTGGTTGGCAGCAGGGCAGAGTTATTCAAGATTTCTTGTGCATTATTTCCAAACGTCAAAGGCTCTCTTTCCAGCGGTCTGATGGAAGCTGCTAGGACCGGGTGTTTCAGTAATTTGTGCTGTAAAAATGTATTTCCTTTCTGCTCTGGTGCCAAAGCTGATATTATCCAGTGTTACTCAGACACTGTGCACCTGCTCTAACAGCAGTCATTCAGCAGGACAGTGACACTGGGCACTCAACAGGGCACTGGAAAAGGGGGACATTAGGCACTTAGCAAGAAAGGCAGCGGAATAGGAAGGAAGGGCAGGGCAAGGCAGAGCAGCAGTTGAATCACAAGGCCCTCAGAACGGCAACAGCGCCATCGAAAGGCGAGCGAGAAGAAAGAAAACGGCCCCCAAGCTGCATGAAATGTATCATTCCAGAGAATTTCTGATTGCATAATTGTCAATGCAGGGATTGATCCAAATGAGCTTCACCCAATGCTTGCTAAGCACTTTGACTCAGAGCAGAACAGATCTGTAGATTTTCTCCTGGTGTGGATTGCAAAAGCAAACTCAGATCAGCCTGATTCTGCATTAAACACATAACTCCAAGGAAGAGAGTTAGGCCCTAAGTAGCATATTACTCTTCAGTTTGCATTCAGTGACACTTTCGCTCTTGAGAGACAACACCTTATTGCTGCTGAGTATTCTGGGCCAGATTCTCAGCTGGTGTAAATCAGTCTGACTCCAGCGAGGTCACTGATTTACACCAGATGGGGATCTGTCTCTCTGGGTATTTTGGACAGGACACCTCTGCTTGTTCTGCGCTGGTGAATGGATGCCATGTGCCCTGCTATTTAGTTTATTTCAATGAACTTTAAAATGACCCCATCCTCCATCTTCTGATCTCATTATCCCATCTCACCAGTTTAGTCGACAGAGGCTGGGTTGGTACTTGCATGATGGCAGCCATTTTGGCCATCAGACCGAGACCTCCAGAACTAAAAGCATGACTCCCCACAGCTTTAGCTACAGAGCCAAGCACTGCACGTAGATGCGCTCGTGCCCATGACACAACACATCCACAACATATTCACATCTATAGAAAGAGGGTGGTGAGGGCTTCAGAAGGCTCAGCCCCTGATCTTTGCCAGGCATACAGGGTCCTGCTGCTCCCCATCTCTGCCTCCACTCTGCTCCCCAGTGGACACAAACTCCGCCACATGGGGTAGAGCCTGGGACTGGGGGCAGGAGCAGGATTGCAACACCACTTAAGTTTGTCCTGGCAGCCCTTCCGTCATGCCATCAGGGAAACGGGGCTGTGCTGTTACACCACCCAGCTGGCTCCCCATTGGCGAAAATGTATCCCAGCCCACTTTAAAAAAAGTAGATTTCTGGGGCTGCGGCCTCCCTGTATTGCCCCCCTCACTTTAAGCCCCGTGCCTGGTGCTCAGATTTGGGTAGGCCTGGGTGCTAATTGGGTGGGCCCAGGCCAACCCATAGCTATACCCCTGCTGAGCCCCCTGCTCTTCAAAAATATTGCTAACAGCTGCCTATGCTCACATCCTCTCTGGCTGAGGCACAACAGCGGGATGCATAATACACTTTGACCAGTGGGTTATACCTGGAAGGTAACGTGCTGTTCATAATGTGCTACTCATTACGTGCTGCGTGACAGATACAGCAATGTCCTGCAATATCTTTGGGAGATCTTATTGTATTAAGTTCATGTATTGCTGTGGGCCAGGGATTGTATGTAATTCCATGAGGAAGGTATCCACAGCCCCTCTAGGAATTAAGCAAATTCACTGAGTACCACCATCTAGAAAGCCTTGCCTATGCTAGTTCAAACTGGACTCCCTAGAGATCAATAGACAAGAAAGGACTTTTGGATAACTAGCCTGAGTTTAAACTGACTCTGGGCCTTCTTTTTGATCCAGCAAACAGAGGAGACCTTCTGTCCAAAGGGAGGGCCCCAATCCTTGAGGCCCTCTCCCATGTACATAGAAACACCATATTTTGGCCATAAAGAAAGTGCACCTTGGATGGACCTTTGGTCTGACCCAGTATGACCATTCTTATGTTCACCTGGTGCAGAAGGGTTAAACCAGGATCTGAAATACACCTACATGAATGATTACTAATTAAGTTTTAGTGTATCACTAAAATAAACCTGATCGGCATTTACATCCTATTCACCCTGGCCAAAAAAAAACTCCCAAAAAAACCCACCACCAACAAATACATTTGGGAGCAGATCCTCAGTTGTGCGAATCAGCAAAGCTCCATGACAGCCCTGACCACCTCTCCCTCCGTGCTGCGTTGCCCCAGTTGTGATCGCCCCAGGTGTTCATGCCAGATCCCTGGGGGATATAACAGAGATAGGGCTGCCAGCAGAGTGTTTAACTTATGGCTCCCAGGGCTCTAGAATGCCCTCCCATTGCTGGTCCGACAGGGCCTGCATTTGTCATCTTTCAGGACACATTGCAGGGACTATTTGGTTCACCTAGCCAGTCAGAGGAATATGGGGAGACTGAAGAACTGATGTTGGGGTGTTGTCATTCCTAGAAAAGGCTGCTAATCGGTAGCAGGGCTGAGCTGAATGACATGTGCTTAAGTACTTGGTGACATCAGCTCAAAGCCTGTACCTGGGTACTTTTTACTGTCCCAAATCTAAAGAAATTAATAAATAAATGTGGTGTCTGTGCCCCCTTCCTTACAAGGACTTGTGAAACTGGCGTTCTGCAAAGATGCTTTAGGGGGTGCTAGAGATTGCTGTTTAGGTTTATCCAGACCTCTCCCTCCCCCCGCTTCTGTATATGTTGGATACTTGTTTACATCTGAAAAGATTTATTTATACTGTAAAACTATCTGCTGGTGGATAGATGAAAAGAAATATGAGAGGGAAACCATAATCATTTAACACTTATTCTGTTTATTTTCTATTCATTTAGCAAAGTTGGCATTCTCATAATAATTAAAGAGAGCTGGGTGGCTTGCTAATGCTTTCCCACATGTGTTTCTTCCTTTCCTTTGAAAGTGCCTGGCAGATTTAGGTCATATATTTTCTTCCTATTGCTCTGCAAGGGGAAGAGGAAAAAAAGTGAATTCCCAGCACCAATCTTTTCTAATACTTCTACATTAGTTCAACCCAGCAGAGGTTTGCTCTGCCTCAAGCGAAAGAAAATCTATTAGGCTCTTTAAGGAAGAAAGGCAAAAGAGGGTACATCTAGGATAAGGTCAGGCAAAGATGTGCACAGCTGAGAACGATGGTGCTCAATATCATTACTTGGGCTGTCAGGAAAAGTTCACCCCACTGGATGCCAAGCTCAGCTTAAACTCTCTGCCTGTCTTAAGATGCCTCTGTCAGTTACAGAACAGGGGTTTGTACTTTTTCATGTCCCTTGCCTGGGCTGGGTGGGACGCCCATACAAAACAAAGCACAAAATGCCCTTCCCCGCCTGTCCTCAAGTCAAAGCAAACTATGAAATAGCTGGAACGGTGGGGAATGGCACTGGGAATGAGGCTGCATCCTATGTGATTCTATAAACGTATCTGTCATTTTATAGTAGAGTCAGACTTCATAACCAGTCATTATTTGGATTATTGCCTTACAGAGAACAGGCTAAGAACCAGATTCAGCAAAGCACTGAATGTCTTTATAACTTTAAGCAGGCACTTAATGTTAAGTATATGCTTAAGTGCTTTGATGAATCAGGGCTTAAGTGCCCTGTGGGACCAAGGCTACTGACACTGTCTGTTCCGAGCCCAGTTCTGATTGGCCATTGGGGTCTTTCTGATGAAGCAGGCACTTAATGTTAAGTATGTGCTTAAGTGCTTTGATGAATCAGGGCTTAAGTGCCCTGTGGGACCAAGGGTACTGACACTGTCTGTTCCGAGCCCAGTTCTGATTGGCCATTGGGGTCTTTCTGATGATATCACAGCCCCACAGAAACTCCCACTGGTACATGTTTGGGACATCATCATCCCAAAGAAGAAGAAAATCCCTCTGCCCATTCCATTGAATGGGGGAAACAGAACAAAATAATGGGAGAGGGGGATTTTTATTTTAGTGTACCATCTTCCCTCTGCACCCTATGTCCCTCCTATCCCAACATAACAGAAGAGATTGAGGGGTGGCTCCTTTTAAAATATCACAGGCTTTTGGCTACAAAGGTATCCAAAGCCAGAAGTCCTCTCCCCCTAAACTATCTGCCCAGTCCTCTCCTCTGGCAGTCCCTTCTCTCTCAAAATTGTATGATACTGAATGGGGAATCTTATACCAGCTCCTAAGGCAAGTCCTGCATCTAAATTGTAGCTTGGATGCCGCACATCTGCTTCTGAAACACAGCAGCCAGGGTGCAAGGGGAAATGGTGGTTTCCCTTTGAAGTCGTGCCTGCTAGTGCCCTGTACCAGTGCATCCCCTCCCGGTACAGCTGCTGTGCTTCCAAAGTGGCTGGGCAGAGCTTATGGCTGGGAATCTGAATTGGGAGCTGGTTTCACTCTCCCCAATTCAATGATGTAAGAACAGGGGAGAGGATGCGAACCGGAAGAGGTGGCAGGAAAAAGGATGGAAGTGGGAAGACACTATAGGCTTATGGAGTATCTGATGGTGTCATGGTGTATAAGGAATGGTCGCATTATGAATGGCTAAGTCACCGGAGCTATCCAGATGAGTGCTAACAACACTTGCATGCCGGCCTACAGCTTCATGTAGTCTGTGCACGGCATACTTAGAGAAAGCTCTGGGAAATGGTGTAGAAAATTGAACAAAAGAGACTTTTTCTTGCATCCCTGCAGCTTTAAAATCAGATGCCTCAGCTACGGGTCCAATTGTACAGGGTTCAGATGAGATGATACATTTTAACTAGCGTCAAGAATTTCAGAGGCCAACTGGTGATATGGGGATGTTGAAACCATTTAAAATGTCTTAAGTTAGGTCCCCCAAAACAGAGGCACCTCAAGTCACGAGGACTGACTTTTTGTCAGCAAAGTAGGCAACTATGGCTCAAAGAGAACAGAGAACATTGTGCTCAGGGATTCCATTATCTGCAGTCTGAACAGAACTAAATAACTGCACTAAGGCTCTGTCTACACTTAGTGTACAGACATTGCACGCCCTGCTCTCATGGGTATGAATAGCAATGTAGATGGTGAGGCACTACTTAGATAAGTAGAATAAAGACTTACCCTAAGGTGCTGGTATGTATTCTACATGGCTCTTTATACACACCCAGGCAGTGCTTCCTCCATGTACATTGCTGTTTTTAGCAGTGTAATGTCCCACTGCTGGAGCTAGGGTGACCAGATGTCCCGATTTTTATAGAGACAGTTCCAATTTTGGGGTCTTTTTCTTATATAGGCTCCTATTACCCCCTACTCCCATCCCAATTTTTCACATTTGCTGTCTGGTCACCCTAGCTGGAGCCTTTCTGCGCTCCAGTGAAAGGCTCTGGCTTGTGGGAGGCAGTGGGGAAAGGCTCCAGCAGCAGGGGATGCAAGAAAAGACACCAGCACCAAGTTGCTGTTGGAGGCTTTCCCGACTGCAGTGAAAGACTCCGGCAGCAGGAAAGGCTCTGGCAGGAGGGAGGTGGTGTGGTGTGCTTTACTAAAAGTGCAGGTACACTAACTAGGATCACATTACCAGAGCTATTAATTCTCATGACCCAGGGCACACTGAACACCATTTTGAGGCAAAATGTTCCTGGTGAAAACCAAAAGTAAGCACAACTCATCTGCTACTTTACAGATTCTCAGCTCAGGTCTGGCTCATTAAGATTTGCATGGCTTTTGGAGTAAACCAAAGCCTGGTTCTAAGTAAACTAAGCCCAGTTTTAAGTACAACTGAACCCTGATTATGATATTATTCTGGAAAAAACCTCACATGAAATGCTTGCTCCCCACATGATTTCTTTGTGAAATTCAGTAGTTTAGAATGAGCGACTCCTGGATGCAGTAGTATAGCCCACCTCCAGCTCCTATGTGTAGGGGCAGCCAGGGGGCTCTGCTCGCATGCTGTCCCCACTCCAAGCACTGCCCCGGCAGCTCCCATTAGCAAGGAACTGCAGCCAACGGCAGCTGCAGGGGCAGTGTCTGCAGACGAGGCAGCGTGTAGACCCACCTGGCCGAGCCTCTGCATAGGAGCCGGATGGAGAACATACCGCTACTTCTGGGAGTCCCTTGAGGTAAGTGCTGCCCGGAGCCTGCACCCCTGAGCCTCCCCCTGTGCCCTAGCCCTGATCCCCCACCCACCCTCTGAACCCCTGGGTCCCAGCCAGAGCACCCTCCTACACCACAAATTCCTCATCCCGAGCACCACCCCTGAGCCCGCACCCCCAGCTGGAGCCTCACCCCCCCGATCCCAGCCCAGAGCCCCCTCCCACACCCTGAACTCCTCATTTCTGGCCCCATACCGGAGCCCGAACCCCCAACCAGAGCCCTCACCGCCTCCTACACCCCAACCCCAATTTTGTGATTATTCATGGCCTGCCAAACAATTTCTATTCCCAGATGTGGCCCTCAGTCCAAAAAGTTCATCTACCCCTGGCCTAGGGGGATGAACCCCATGCATATTAAAACAGAAGAAAATGTTCACCCCAACCCAGCAGAGTGAAACTGTCAAGCTTACAACATTTCCTGTGTTCTTACATTGTGCAACTGCATGTCAGTAAACATTGCCATTGGTCCGTACCAGCAGCACAGTGTATTCTAATTTCTTTTCCAAGGCCACCTCTCACAGCAATTAATTTCAGTGCTCCTTAATCTAATAAACTGCAGTGAATTCCTACTGCCTTCTGAACACCTCCTAGAGCATTCATCCCTTTTATGGGAGGTGGGATAAACAACCTTATCTGAGTCTCCGATAGAAATTCTGTTAAGAGAAACCTCTGCTCTGCTTTGTTAAAGCATTGATGCAATTTGATTATTAGATAAACAGAGGAACATGGACAGTAAACTGTCTCTGATTTAAAGAGCAGATGCAAAAATGTGTGCTTCCTCATGCAAACCAAGTAATTAACGTTGTATTTTAAAAAAATCCATTGCAGGCTCTGCACTGCAAAATTCAGCACCTTGTGCCCATTAGAGAAGAGACCTTCTTGGAAATTGGTTTAGGTGGCACGCTGAAGTTTGTGTGAATATATGGAACCTTATTAATGTTCTAGCGGTTGTAAATTTTTCTTGTGGGGCTTACCCGTGTATACGGTCATATTATATCTCACACAGTCCACAAAGAGACTTTTGCAGAAGGGATCCTGGCTGGTTATCAGACTAGCTATTACTGAAAATGATGGAAGCATGATTAGAATGCTCATCCAACCTCAATGCCCTCTACCCTGGCCCCAGCCTGAGCCGTAGGTTTGCATTCCAGGCTCAGATCCTGAGCCAGAACAAATTGGTATAACTCCATTGAAGTCAACAGAGCTATGAGGATTACACCAGCTGAGGATCTGGCCCTTAGTGAATGATGAGCTCCAAGCCAAACTCTGCAAACACCAAAGCACCAAAATTCTGCAAACATGAGATCAGGTTGGTCAAACAGTTGGGAAGGCAGCAAACACTGAGCTTCTCTCTCTCTCTCCCAGACACCCACCCCTCACCCTTTATTAACCGTGGGGCTGAAAGCTCTTCTCCTAACCCATCTTGAGCGCCCACCGTGAGGTGAACTCTACAGATCGCTTAGGCTTGCAGGGCTGTTTAACTGCAATGTAGCTGTCTGGGCTCAGGCTGGAGCCTGTGAGGTGGAAGGGTCCCAGAGCTCTGGCTGCAGCCTGACAACTCAATTAAACAGCCCCTTTAGCCCGAGCCAGCCGGCATGGGACAGCCCTGGGCCTCTAACTGCAGCCTACACATATGCTCTGCCTCAGTTTCTGCTGGTGGGCATGTGCAAAGGAGCTTAAGTTTGGTCATTGCTGAGCTGCTTGGAGCCCTCTATCAAGTCTGAGCCTCCATGGTATTCTCAAATACTCCCCCGGCCCAGCTCACCTGCAGGGTCTGATCGGGTGGGCATTCTCTAAGCATGCCTATCCCCACAAAAGACAACTGGGCATTTGTGGGGCTGGCTGGCACATATGGCTATCCCAGTCTAACTAATAGCCCAGTGGTTAGGGCACATCCATGGGCTGGGGGAAACCCAGGTTTGAATCCCTGCTCTATTTGATTCAGCGCAGTAATTTGAACTTGTCTCTCCCACATTGCAGGAGAGTTCTCTAACTGCTAGAGAGTATTTGGGGACCGGTCTCCCTCAATCTCTCCTATGGGAGCTGTTTCACTGGATATAAATAATGAAATACTCATCAGAGCAGGGGCTGGAACCTTAGTCTGCCATGTGAACCACTGGGCTATTGGGTAAGCTGGGCTGGGAGGGGGGTGTCTCTCTCTCCCCTTCCCCAAAGCCCTCCCCCACAAAACCAAAGGGATGACCTAATTTAGATGCCTAACACCAGGAGAGGGTTCCAGAATCCTGAGAGAGATACGTGTCTCTCACCAGCCTGTCAGTCAGGTGCCCCACCCCTTCCATCTGCACTTCACTACTTGCTAGCTTAGGCAGCTCCCTGCTCAGCATGCTGGCTACTGAGAATCCCTTTCCTAGGGGCCTACCTCCTCCCAGCATTGTATAGGGAACCTGGGTGCCTAGCTCAGGGCTGCAAATTTCACCAGCTGGCAGGGTGCTTAGGACTTGCTCAGCGGTGCAGCACCTATGTTTCCCTTGTGAATCTAGCCCTACATTTTTATTTCAGTTGGACTTAAGAACTGATCAAGCTTTTCGAAACAGGATTTCATGGCGGACTCAATGCCGCAAAGCACTGAGCATCTGCTGATGTTGCTGGAGCTTTTGAAATCAATGGGCATTGAAGACATACAGCTACTCCAGGAGATGCCCAGCAGCTTGCAGGGTCGAGGCTTTACAGAGAATGAGAATGAGTTTGACACTGAGGCAGCATGGTCCAGAGGATTGTGCACTGGACTGGAAACCAGAGAATTCTAATCAGAGCTCTGCTGCTCTTGGGAATGTCACTTTACTTTTTGGCCTTAGTTCCCCCATTGTGAATTGGGGGGATAACGTACAGCAAAACTCTGATGATGTGAACTGTACTGAAGGGAATCATGGAAACAGAGGACTGAAACGGACCTCGAGAGGTCATCTAGTCCAGTCCCCTGCACTCATGGCAGGACTTCTAGACCATCCCTGACAGGTGTTTGTCAAACCTGCTTTTAAAAATCTCCAATGATGGAGATTCCACAACCTCCCTGGGCAATTTATTCCAGTGCTTAACATGCCTGACAGGCAAGTTTTCTAATGTCACTAACCACCCTTGCTGCACTTAAGCCCATTGCTTCTTGTTCTATCCTCAGAGGTTAAGGAGAAATATTTTCTCCTCTTCTGTAAACACCTTTTATATACTTGAAAACTATTCTGTCCCCCTCAGTTTTCTCTTTCCAGACTAAACAAAGCCAAATTTTTCATCTTCCTCCATAGGTGAGGTTTTCTAGACCCTTAGGGTCTTCTTCTCTTGTATAGGCTGAGCATGCAATCTTTGCTCAACAAATAAGAAGAAAACACTAATGGATTGCCATGTTTCTCCCTCATATATTCTGATTATTTGCCCCATCTGACATCACTCATATGGCTCAGATACACATTTCTATACGGAGAATCATTCACACTAGAATCTGAAAAAGAACAGAGTACTTGTGGCCACTTAAGACTAACACATTATTGAGATAGCTTCCATGGGCTACAGCCCACTTCATCAGATCATAAGAATGGAAATAATAGTAAGAATAGTAATACCATATACGAGAAATGAAAAGGTGGGAGTTGCTACCAAACTCGACGAGGGTATTAATTAAGAGAAAACTTTTTGTAGTGATAATGCAGAGGCGCCCAGTTTCAGACAGTTTGACAAGAAGGTGTGTGGATACTTAACATGGGGAAATAGAGTCAATGTATGTAATGGCTCAGCCATTCCCAGTCTCTATTCAAGCCTAAATTGACGGTATCTAGTTTGCATATTAATTCAAGTTCAGCAGTTTCTTGTTGGAGTCTGTTTTTAAGCTTTTCTGTTGCAAAATTGCCACCTTTAAGTCTGTTACTGAGTGACCATAGAGGTTTGAAGTGTTCTCCTACTGGTTTTTGAAGGTTATGATTCCTGATGTCAGATTTGTGTCCATTTATTCTTTTGCACAGAGACTGTCTGGTTTGGCCAATGTACATGACAGAGGGGCTCTGCTGGCACGATTGCATACGTCACATGCCCCTCTGCCATGTACATTGGCCAAACCAGACAGTCTCATCATCCAGTGACAATGAATTGTAATGACTGTTTATTAACTGGCCCAGTATTAGCAAATAAAGCCAACCAACCAACCAAATCCACTATCCACTCTATGGATCGATTTGGCCATTGCAAAGAGATTAAGAGATGTTTATTCAACTGTTAAATATGGTAAATGTTGAAAACAGAAGGGCTAATCTTTTAGTAGAGAAATTGCCAAATAAATATCAAAATCAGAAACAAAGATAGCTTGGTTGAAGGAAGAACCTGTCAGCTTAACTTGGTTGATTCAGTTACGAGGATAATAATTAATAAACCTCCAAAGCATACAGGCTCAGTCACTGAGCCAGAGGCAGATTTCCATTCTCACTTTTGCAGCTTGTGCTACTGTCAAACTTTGCCTCAACTAATCAGTTCAGTTCAGCCACTGTTAGCCATACTCCGGTAAATTGGCCAATGACACTGTGATAATCTCCTCAAAGCAGGTCTAATAAACTGGGTGCTTAAAATGCAGAGGATAGGTCTATCTTAAAGCTCCTTTGGGCCTACCCCCCTTCTCTGTATATGGGGATTCAGTATATGGGGATTTAAACAGTTTACAAAGGGATGTGGTGGATTCTGTCTTCTAATCTTTATGAAAACATTCTTTACGTCGACCGGAATCTTACCATTCACTTCAATGACTTTGGATCAGGCCCTTAACTGTGTGACCTTGGGCGAGTCACTTAGACTCTTAGTTTCTTACTTTCCTCTCCTGTAAAAAGATGCTGATAAAGCTGCTCTTTCAGAGTGATGCTGTGTGGCTTATGCATTAAACGTTAATTAACCAAAGCACTTGGAAATCCATGGAGGGGAAGGTGCAAAGTGCTATTTTATGTTTAGCGATTGGAGGCTCTCTGGGTTTTATTTGCGGATGGGAATGGCAAGGTTTTCATTCCAAAGCAGCCTTTAACAAGAAAATACTTTAAAATGAGAGAACTATTGATTTAAGAGTATTTATTATCTGCCCCCTATCTGGGGAAAGCTATAAGCTTCTCTATGCAAATGATGTGAAACACAGTATAGAGCCATGGATGAATGTGCGGGATGAGCTGTTTAATACAAGCAGCACCAATAAGCTTTTGACACACTTTTTAAAAATGGATTACTCGTTTTTTATTTTTTTATTTTTAAGTCCTTTCTAGAGATCAGCTGCAGGCACTGATAAATTATCCACAGAGCCAGACAATCTCTGCTAATTCCACATGCCCTTTTCCATTAGAGAGATTGGTTTGAATGGAATGTGTTACTTCCCATTGATGTGATTTTATTGAAGATTTCCCTATGGTAATGCACTTGCTTCACTTAGACATTGTATGTCACCATGATAGAAAATAATATGCCTTGGCAAGTTACACAGGGGATGTAAGGGAATGTGAAACAAACAAACAAACAAACAAACAAACACCTTTTCCCCCCCATAAACCCACATCACCCAAGCACTCCCTTTCATCATTCTACATCTGTCGATGAGTTGGTCTACATGAAATGATAATACTAGGACAGATACTGTGGTGATTTCTATCCAATGTCAGTTGGATTGGCTAGGGTGTATCTCAGTGGAGACCTAGTATATAGTATTAAAGGAGTTATCTAACTATCCCAGTTAGTTTGGGTATGATGCAAATGATTTTGACACTCCAGTTTAAATTTGGCTCTTCTTTGGCTAAGTATTGCTGTTCTCCATAGTAATGTAAGAATTGCCAGCCTAGATCAGACCCAGGGACCATTTAGTCCAGTATCATGTGTCCGAGAGTGGCTAGTAGTAGCTGCTTCAGAATGGGGTGTAAGAAACAGTAGTTAATTGTGGAATAAGCTGCCTATAGAGAGTTCTTAACCTTCTTAACCTCTGCTAGCCTGAGGCATGAGGGCTTATACCCCTTCCCAAATTCTTGGTTTAACTGGATATTCTTGTTACGCATCTAAATGTCCAATCCTTTTCTGAATCTTGCTAATCTATTGGCTTCACTGGTACCCCTTGGGAATGAGTTCCACAGGATAATTGTGTATTGTGTAAAAAAGTATGACCTTTCAATCAATGCTGAGCAGTTTTTTTCATATACAATGTTATATACTGTACTGTTCATTAAAGTATTAAATTTTTAAAGCTAACAATTTTATAAATAGTACCTACCTCTCTTAAAGCTTGAAGAAGCTACAGAAACCATGTAACACAATGGAGAGTGTTGCCTGATGATACAATGCTCCTAACTTGTTTTCCATTGGTCAGTGGTGATGTGTTATCACTTGACGTTGTGCTAAGTTGAAACATGGAGCTCTGAGGAACCCAGGACTTTCTCCTCCTTTATTGAATTCACTTGAGCTGAAACAATAAAAATGTGTATTTATTGAGCTGTGAAATAATTTCATGATGTTGTACAATGGAGGAGATAAATCACATTTTAAAAACTTGTGCCAAGATGACTCAGAGTTGGCTGCAGATTCTCTTCAGCCTGCACTGGGCCAGTTACATCTCTATTTAATCAGGAGAGCAGTCACAGCGATACTACAGCAGCATGTCACTTTCCTTTCCATCATAATTTACCATGCAATCTGGATGCCACGGCACACTGAAGTGAGGTGAAGTGAAGCCATTGCAGGGGAAGGACACTCTCTCAGTCTGCTTGTTTTCAACATTTTGGTGGTAGCGGGGGAAATCAGTACAAAAATGATGTAAAGGGGACAATGGAGAATCCATTGTCACATACTGTGGTTTGTCTCTCTGGGGTTATAAGAACATATGACATTTTAGGAACAGGAAAAGGCCATCCAGCCAAAATACATCTGCCCTTTTCTTGTTTATCTCTGTTCTGTCTTCCTTCTTTTTTTCCATACTCACATTTCCCATTCTTCTTTTTTTTTTTAAATGTAGGTGTTAGAAATAGCCAGTGTTTTACAGTAAGTGGAAGTGACATACCCATAGGAAATAGTAATAATTGGAAACATTGCTCTACTATGCTCTGCAAAGCAGCAGCACCACTTTACACCTGGATTTTCTTCCTTTATTCCAGAACCTTTTAACAAATAAACCCCAAGTGGTCTAATTAGTACATCATAACCCCTAGGACTAAGTTCTAACATCGTTATTAGGTTAATATTTGTGAAGCATACTGAAAATATAAAGCACCATATGTGTGCTAATTATTTACCATTAAGTCCAAGATAACTTCCCGGTAATTGACTTCATCACTAATACTTTGGGCCTGACTTTGACGCATTCATTCATACTGAGTTGTACCTTAGACCATGCTCCCACTGGAGTCACATAAGGCTGAGTAAGGATATAAGAATCAATCCCTAAATTCAAGGTATAGCCATCCATTATTCAAGGACAGAGTGTGGCATTTAACATCTCACTGAACTGGATGCACATTGTATTCCTTGAACTCTTTGGTGCAAGGGAAACTGAGCAAGTTGCACTTTTGGAAAGAAGCAGGCTTCGCTCCCTGGCATATACAGTCCATTCCAGAGGCCAGACCCTTTTGGAGCCGTGTGAGGCTGCAGGGTTGAACTGAAGGAGCTGTTCCTGTCCTTTCCTAAGGCTGCCCATTAGAACTGGTTAGATAATGTTTTCCCCCCTGTGGACAGTTTTGACTATTTGGCAAAAAATCAAAAACTAAAATATTTTGTCAAAAAAATATATAGATTTGAATATGCTACTGCAGAGCTTCAAGGGAGTTGTAGCTCAAATATCTCATGCCCCTATTCTCCTCTATAGGCCAGGCTCCTTGGTTGTACTATATTTCCCATGATGCACCATGGTCTCCCTCTTAGTAAGGGGAGACAGTGCATCATGGGAAATAGAGTCCAAGTGGGGAGCCTTGCTCATAAAGAAGGGGGACATGAGGCACTGCACCATATCTAAATATTGTCGTTTTTGGCCCAAAATAAAGAAAACTTTTTTTCCCTGGGTGTCATTTTTTCAATGAAAAATAGAAAACTTCCATGGAAAGCAGAAATTTCATGAAACATTTAGTGTAGTCAAAACCCCAATTTTCTGTTGACAGTTTAAATGGCAAATTTTCAACTAATCCTATTGTCAGACAATTTGAAAATAGAAAGAACAGGCAAAATTAATCCAATAAATCATTCATTGCAAGTTACTTAGGCCCTGTTTCTGCAAAGCATGTAAGCATGTGTTTGACTTTAATCGCTTGTTTAATAGCTTATATCACAACTGACTTCAATGTGACATAAGCCCTATTTAAGTCCTCTGCTAAATAGGGATGGACTTAAGCATAAGCTTTAAGGCCATTATACAAGACCAAAAAGCATATCTGAATTTTTAATGAAAAGACTGTGGATATGCTTTAGCTCTCAGTCTTAAACTAATTTCCAAAACCAAAATACACCAACTAAAATACAGTAGATTAAGAAAAATGTTACCCTCTTCCATTTGTATCGATCACTGATATCCAGTCAAATGCCCAACTCCCTGAATGAACAAGACACTCTGTTGGACATCCAAAGAGATCAAACTGTATTCAGATCAAAATGCAAGGTCAACATTTTCGTTAAAACATTCACACAGTAACTTTACCTGACCAGCCTCCAACAGAGTTGGAGTGAGCGAAGAGGAAGGGGAAAGAGAAAACTAAGAGATGGGTGAATCTTGGGGAGATGAAGAGGAGAGCTCACATGAGGACATGGTGAATGCAATATGAATGTACAGCACTTAGACATCTTAAAAATACCTATAGCAGACAGACAGAGAGACAGGATAGAAGAAGAGCCTGATTTAAACTTATTTACACTGCAGAAACAGCCCCATTATGCAGCTTGCTTGAGCAGACCTCTTTATGAAATGTATGTACATTTGTAACATTTTACATTGGGTTTAATAATTTACCAAGGTTTAATATTTCAAAAGAGTAAAGTAGAAAATCAGATAAAATTTTTATATCTGCTATTAGAAGCTGAATGGAATGTTGAGAGACAATTCAAGCAATCATCTTGGCAAATGTACCTACTGAAACAGTATCAGTCCTGGACAAAAAAATCCACATTCTTATGTTTTACTTTTGAGCAGGGGCTCATTATAATCTTACCATAGCACAATGTGTTTCCAGGGTTTAATGATGAGCTGGGGTCAATTGACTGCCGCTCAGGCCATCAATTCCTGCCAGATGGGCATTTATCCCCAAGAAATACTTGGAACTCTGCTCATTACTGCTTAATCACAGGGCCCCTACTGCTGCTGTTGTACAGAGGCTTCTGCAGCAATTTTAAAAAAATCTTGGGACACATCTTCAGTTGGTGTGACTGTGTTGAAACCTATGGGGCCACTAAGTCAATGGAGTTGCACCAATTTATACCAGTTAAGAATCTCTTCCTTTGATCTTTCCTTGGGAGCTCGGGAAAAGAGTTTATGACGCAGTGGCCCAGTACTTCATATATAAACTATCCCCTCAGATGGATGCCTGGATGCTGAGATAAAGAAAAACTATTTGGAACGGTAACTCAGAAAGTATAAAAAATATATTTTAAGTAGTTCGAGATCCTTTTAGCTTTGGGACATTTATTTGCTCAATTCTAAATAAAAAATGGCATGACTAAAATAATAGCTGGCATGATATTTTAGAGGAAGCAACAGTGTAGTATAAAGTCCAGTATGTGGACTGGGGACTTGTGTGGATGTTTTTTGAAGAGTGTCTCTCAATTTTTTGATAAAACTAAATTCACTTATGTCTCAACTCATACGTGCACATTGCACTCTGAATGGATGGCAGGGTTGAGAAGAATATACAGGTACAGAAACCTTGACTGGCAAGCCAAACAGAACCTTACAGCAATAAGAGTGAAACAGTTGCTTACAGTAACTTCTGAGTGCTTCTTACCATCTCTGGCCAGGGCTTCCCTTTCCATACAGAACTGCTTGCAAACCTTGATTTGCCCTTGAATCTTCTCTATAGAGGGCTTCTCTGACTGGCCAACAGTTTACCCAATAAGAAGGAGAAGCCCCCAGTCATGTTGAAGGACTTTGTTGTTCCCCACTCACCCTCCCATTCAGCATTGTACTGCGGCAGTTGTGGCAATATAGAGGGACTTCCAAGGATGCTCTGGCCTGTGGTGGGTCATTTTGGACTTGCTTCTGCTCCAATTTAAGTGAATGGCAAAGTTGCATTGACTTCAGTGGGACAAGATCAGACCCTTTTTGTCCACCCAAAACCAGGGATGGGTTAAATTTGTTCTTCCTTCAAATAAGGGAAGAAGCTGTGCAGATCTGAGCATGTTTATGTGACATGGTGCTTACTGCTGAGGACAACAACTCCATTCTGGCTTACATCTAGCCTAGGGGAATGGCGCTGTGAATGTCCTTTGCATTGTTAAGCTGATTGAAGACCCTAGCATATCTCTCTAATGTAGTGTGTATGCAGACTCAGCAATGCCCTGATCCAACGCCCACTGAAGTCAATGGAAGACTTTACTGGATCAAGCCTTTTGTACCTACATCTCTGACTACGTCTGTGATTAATACTGTAGAGGTATTAGGGAGCTTAACTCACAGTGCAGTTGTCTGAGAGCGAGGACCTTGTTTTGTAGGAGTGTCAATAGACTAGTGGGTGTGCATATAAAATGGAAGCACAGGGGGCATTTTCTGTGAGCTCTGTAATTCAGATAGGGGCAAGCTGAACACTAATTCTCTGCTGTAGTGTCTATTGCAACATGGATGAATGTACTATGGGACATGTTCTCACTCATTCCTTCCAGAGGCAGCACTCCTATTCATTTCAGTATCAGTTTGGCCTGAGAAATGAGTGAGTAAAAACTGGGTAAAGGACATCAGAATATGGTCATATATTGTATATATAATGAGATGAAGTCATTTCTGAGGTGTGTTTAGCATCACACCACCACTACTATGGAACATTTTAGAGCAGGAAGCAAAAAAGTTAACCAATTAAACTGGAGGGCCAATTTTAATGAAGAAAAAATATAGTTACCCAAACTGGAACTGGCCCTAGTCTTAAAAAAAAAAAAAGAAGAAGAAGACACCAACAACTGAACTGAGCAAAACACTTAAAAGCTCCATTCTCCTGGATGCTAAGGTCCCTTTACCCTGATCTGAACATGTCAAATGATACATTGAACAACATACCAGCAGCCAGCTGGAATCCTGTCTATAGTTAAGAGTCTAAACAATCCTACATTTGCAGCACATACAGATAACGTTGTCTAATGGGTCTTTTCCATGTCTAATTTCTATGATTAGATGGAATGGGAGTCAGCAACTCCTGTGCTCTATTTCCAGCTGTGCCTCTGACTTATCGGGTGACCTTGGGCAAATCACTTCATTTCTCTGTGCCTCTGTTTCCCCTCCCACCTTTCCTAAGTATTGTCTTCTTAAACTGTAAACCCTTTGGGGCAGGGGATCTCCCTCACTAGGTGTTTGTATAGCACCTAGCACAATGGGGACCCGGTTTCAGTTGGAGCCTCTAGAATATTATGAAGTGGAAACTTATTTGAATATTTTTTAAAAAATGGCAAGGGATCTGCTTAACCTGTGGGTAGGCAAATATCCAGCCTCTTTACAATTACTGGCCCCCAGGCTCCCTTCCACTGGGAATTACGGAAGGGAGAGGAGTAGAAATTCCACAGCAAATGTCCTGAGACGAGCAGAAGCCTGAATTTCTCAAAATGACAGATACATTCAAGGGCTATTCCGTTCCCAATAATAAAAATGAGAGTGGCTGAATTGCTGCCATGTCACTAGCAACTCTTAGTAAACCATTCCCTGTCTCTAACGGCCATTTGTAATACTAGATCTGTTCAGTAAAGACCTGATATAAAGCCCTCTGAAATAAATATGAATGTTTCCATTGACTTCCCTGGGCGTTGGATCAGGCACTAAAGGTTTTATTTCTGTACTGTGTACATTTAATTGGCCCAACTGCGTTCTTCACAGCCTGCATGGGAGGAAAAACATGCTGCTCCCTCATTAGAACATTTACTAAATTTGATCTCTCGTGTTTAATTATTTAGTAAAGTGATGTGTTTTAAAAAACAGATATAATGCTCCATCAAGAATCTTTACTCAAAGCACCCAGTTCCGCAAGATTTAAGAAAGCAACCAACTTTTTGGTCTTTCAGAAAACGAAGAAGAATTTATAAGTACACCAGAGAAGGAGCCGTTGATTGAACATTATTGAGATGGTTTAGTCTCTCTTTCGCTGTCTCTCCCACTCATCCTTTTGCTCTGGTGCCGTCCCTAAAATTATTCAAAAAGGTAAAATTAGTTTATTAATTGTTAATGATGACTTTCATGTTAAAAAAAACCCAGTGATTTGAGCAGATTTTTTATTGAAGCTTGAAAGATATTTTCCAGTCTACCTACTTAAAATATTTATGCTTTACAGACCACTGGAGAGAGAGAGAGAAATCCTCATTTTCTCTTAGGATTAAGAGAGGCCTCATAACAGGACCACAGAAAAAGGCTTTTTTTCCTTCCTTAAACTAAGCTAAGAATAATATAAAAATATACCAACAGTAAATCCAAAACCGGTAAAGCAATTTGAGGTTACGTCAGTATTGTTAAGAAACAGGATTAGCTCAGCTGTTCCTCGGATGTTGTTTAGTTTGAAAAACAAGTAATTCCAGAGGGACGAGAGGCTATCTTATTCTTCAGACAAGAAAAAAAAACATGTGGAGGCTGATCCAAAGCCCATTGGGAATATTGCTGTTAAATCTGGTGGGCTCAGTCTGAGGCCTATGGGATAGGAAACAATGCATTTCCACTGCATAGTACTGTAGCAGAGGGGGAAGGGAAGGGAAGAGTGAGTCAAAAGAAGGGTAAGGTTTTGTCTTCCTTAGAACTGTTGTTCAGCCCCCTAAACAGCTGATGTCCCAAAGTCTGTACACAACTGGACCACTAAACAAAGTCTGTGCTTTTGACAGTTTCTTGCCCCATCCCTCATCCCTGCCTTCTACTGGCATAGACCATGCTGAAAGCCCCAGTGGTGAAAAATCCATGCTGCAGCGCCAGCAGCAGAAAGTGGCCACAACCTCCCACACTGCTAGGGAGCTCAACTAAGCCACATAGCTCTGATCCTGGCAGTGATGACAAGGGACACCATGGTCCAGGCAACCTGGAAATATGCACTCTACATCAGCAGGGCTCCTACGGAGCTCAGACTTCAACTGCTCCCACATGGCAATAACTCCAAGGGAGGGCAGACAGCTGCAATACCACTGGTATCCACTTGGGGCACCAAGGCCTAGTGAGGTGTTATTCACACTGCCTGCAATGTTTCTCCACACACAAAAAACAAAGAGCGACTTTCAGTCAGGAATAAGAAAGAACGAAAGTAAAGTCCGCATGAGAAAGTCCATTCTGTGCTTGTGTGTGTGTGTCATTTGTAGTCTGCTGCATCTAACTGAACCCAAAGTAATGCCTGTCTTTGCAGGCAGCAGCCTTTTGAAATGTAAAGGCAAAGTACACAGAAAACAAAGGAAGATAATTACATAGTTAAATATACCACACACACCAGTGCTGGCTTCAAGAA
This sequence comes from Chelonoidis abingdonii, assembly GCF_003597395.2. NCBI lineage: Eukaryota > Metazoa > Chordata > Testudines > Testudinidae > Chelonoidis > Chelonoidis abingdonii. The sequence continues at coordinate 73,785,427 of NC_133778.1, forward strand.
TAGTCCCCAGGTTGTTTCATGAGGCACTTTTTAATGTATATCTGTGATGTTTTGAACTCTCTGACCATTTATTAATTTTCTAGTAAACAGTATATTTTTCTTTTTCAATAAAATACAGATCTTTTTTAAAATGAACAGTTCATCAATGCAACACACAGAGGAGAGGCTGCATGATCCTGGAGACATGGCATAGGACTGTCTCTTACTATGTGTTTGCACATTGCCTAGCAAAATGGGTCTCATCTAGGCCCTACTGTAATAAATAGTAATGTTGCAAAGGGACAGTCTGGAATCACCATTATTGGAGATACTCAGGGCTGACCCATGTCCCCAAAACATTTCTGGGATAAAGAAATCAGCTTTGTCACAGAGGCCAGGCAAGTGGACAAAAGGAACCACTAGAATCATAGAATCATAGAATATAGGGGTTGGAAGAGATCTCAGGAGGTCATCTAGTCCAACTCCCTCAAAGCAGGACCAATACCCACTAAATCATCCCAGCCAGGGCTCTGTCAAGCCGGGCCTTAAAAACCTCTAAGGAAGGAGTTCCACCACCTCCCTAGGTAACTCATTCCAGTGGTTCACCACCCTCCTAGTGACATAGTGTTTCCTAATATCCAACCTAGACCTCCTGTACTGCAGCTTGAGACCATTGCTTCTTGTTCTGTCAACTGCCACCACTGAGAACAGCTTGGCTCCATCCTCTTTGGAACTCCCCTTCAGGTAGCTGAAGGCTGCTATCAAATCTCCCCTCACTCTTCTCTTCTGCAGACTAAACAAGCCCAGTTCTCTCAGCCTCTCCTCATAAATCATGTGCCACAGCCCCCAATCATCTTCGTTGCCCTCAGCTGGACTCTCTCCAATTTTTCCACATTCCTTCTGTAGTGGGGGGCCCAAAACTGGACACAATACTCCAGGTGTGTCCTCACCAGTGCTGAATAGAGGGGAATAATCACTTCCCTCAATCTGCTGACAATGCTCCTACTAATGCAGCCCAATATACCATTGGCCTTCTTGGCAACAAGGGCACACTGCTGATTTATATCCAGCTTCTCGTCCACTGTAATCCCCAGGTCCTTTTCTGCAGAACTGCTGCTTACCCAGTCGGTCCCCAGGCTGTAGCGGTGGATGGGATTCTTCCTTCCTAAGTGCAGGACTATGCACTTGTCCTTGTTGAACCTCATTAGATTTATTTTGGCCAAATCCTCCAATTTGTCTACGTCACTCTGGAACCTATCGCTACCCTCCAGCATATCTACCTCTCCCCACAGTTTAGTGTAATCTGTGAACTTGCTGAGGGTGCAATTAATCCCATCATCCAGATCATTAATAGAGATGTCGAACAAAACCAGCCCCAGTACCGACCCCGGGTCACTCTGCTTCATACCAGCTGCCAACTAGACATCGAGCTGTTGATCACTACCCATTTAGCCTGATGATCTATCCAGCTTTCTATCCATGTTATAGTCCATTCATCCAATCCATACTTTTTTAACTTGCTGGCAAGAATACTATGGGAGACCGTATCAAAAGCTTTGCTAGAGTCAAGACATATCACATCCACTGCTTTTCCCATATCCACATTGCCAGAGACACCTGTTGAGCACAAGGAAGTCTAGAGTTCACAGCACTGCAGTAGCATCCTCTGAATAGTGGGTAAGTTCAGCTTCTGACACGTGCAGTTGTTTAACATATTTGTAGTTAAAGATTCAGTTTTCTCTTGATACGACTCCCAAAGCAATTCTCCATTTAGACATTTTGTATAATTAATGTTTCTGCTGCTGGGCTTTTTTAAAAAATGTAATAGCTCTGTAATTGTTGACATAATGGAGCAACGTAGGAATTGTATGGAACAAATTGTCCTAATACAGAAACATAAACCCTCCTTTGAAGGAATGACCTTTTGCCAGTAAATAACAATGTTTTCTTGCTGTTGTAATTTACTGTTCATGTAGTGGTAGGCCTCAATGATAAGAAGTGAATGTCTTAACTTTTTTAAGTATTGGCACTGAAATTATGGCAGCTTTGCCCTTTGGCCCGTGCTGTGGGCACATCTGCACGGGGCACTTGAACTGTACATAACAATCTCATTTAATCATGTTAATTACCAGGATACAGAGGGGCCATGATTAATTCAATGTGTGTACATTTTTCAAGATAATAATGAAATAATAGTCACAGGTTTTTAGAAGGCATATTTTTGGCTTGTCCCTCTTCTTTTCTTAGCCTTCCTTTCCCCCTTCACTTCCTTTCACTTTCTTGCTAATTAGCCATAACCATGACCTTAAAGAATTACTGTTTTTAGTGCTGATTCATAGGCAGCTGCTCAACATATTGGGCTTGTTTCTTGTCGTTTCTGCCAGATGTGTGTAAATAAGAATAAGGCCCACTGCTGACTGTAGTTTTGGTTGAAACTGGTGTATAATGAGCCAGGAATGATCTAAACTCCACAAAACATTTTCACGTTGAATTATGTCTTCTCTAATAAGAATATTCTGTAAGAGAAATTTATAACATTTGGGGCTGCTATGCCAGTCAGGGAACACACGCCCCATTTCCCAGCCTGGTAGCTTGGTGTAAGTATACCATTTTATCCTTTGGTGTTGGTTCTGGTAGCTCTTTGCATGTTAGTTCATCCATTGTTGCCAGTGATTCAACCCAACAGGTTTACCACAAAGACCAGCAAGACATTAATGCAAGCTGGATGCCTGTGCTAGAAAGCACTCCTAAGGGCCAAATTCTCTCCTTGAGCTGTGCACACCGCTCCGACTGAAGAGAACAGGAAGCTGGCTAGCTGCATGTTAATGAGAAAAACTTGGCCCCAAATGTAGACGCAAATGAACAGAAAGGTGAAAAATTTCTTCCAAATAACGAATAAGAAGAACAAACGAATAATTTGGGCTGACTGGCTCAATCTAACTCAAGGTTGGGTGAATCTTTATGGCTGTCCTGAAACACCAGTATGTGATGACCGTGGTAACTTCCTAGGGATACCAGTATCCTCATTTCAAATTGATTAAATCCTGATCTTTCCCATATGATTCCAGCTAACCCCAAATTTACCATGAAAGAAACTAAAAAGTCACATAATGAGGTCAGGAATACCAACATCTCTATCATCCTCCTCCATCAGCTTTTATTGTAGAGATGTGACCTGTGCTATCTGCCCATGCCTTGCCTTTGTGATATATCAGGTTATTTCTCACACTCTGTACGTCTACACTGCACGATTATTTCGAAATAGTTTAAACCGATATTACAAAACCGATGTTATAAAATCGGTTTTGCGCGTCCACAATGCGATCACAAAATCGATTGCTTGCGTCCATGGTCCAAGGCTACCATCGATTTAAGGAGCGGTGCACTGTGGGTAGCTGTTCCTCAGCTATCCCATAGTTCCCACTTCCGTGTTGAGAGCACAGTGCCTGATGGGGCAGAAAACATTGCCCCATCTTCCTGTAGTTTGTAGAGACAGTATGCCTGTATATGGATGCAGAAAAACATTGCGGTGGGGTGCTGGCGTACAGCCTCACTCCCTTTGTGAAAGGCAGCAGACAACCCTTTGCGTGCCTCGCTTTTTTCGCGGGTTCGCATTAGCATCGCAGCATTAGCATAGGCAGATCATGACCCTGAGTATTCACAAACTGGATATTCTTGACGTTTGTCAACCCTCGCATCTCGTCGCTGACGTATACTGAACAATGAACTCAGAAGGGATGGAGGAGAGGGGAGGCCGAGCGCTGATTGGCTGTGGCAGCCGAGCGCACAGCGATACGAAGATGGAGGCGAAGAACTTCTCCATTAACCGCTGCTTGTCCTGGCCGCCAGGCGTTTTGTAGTCTTATTGGTTTTAATTGGGGAGCTATTCTTGTCTACACATGTTCTTTGACGGCCGTGACATTTGGGCACGGGAACAAGCATGTCAGACCTGGTCGAAACCGCCTTTGTTTTTGACGGTTGCTGGCCGCATTTTCGCTTAGTGGGCGTGCGAAAAACTTTCGCATTGCCGTAGGAGCACTTTCTAGTAGAACTTGTGTGAGCATGCCTGTACCCTGCCCTGGAAACGCCGGTGAATCTCAACATCCTTGTGCAGAGCACGTCGCCTCACAGTGGTGAGAAGCGGGAGTACGCAATAGACCCTCTGGATCAGCTTGTGCAACGCTCGAGACATTGCTACCAGTGTCAGTCACGCCCAGGACATCAATTGTGAGTGGCAAACTCTACTGTGGGGCTCGCAGCTGATGCAAGTAGCCAAGATCGTTAAGCTGCTGCTACGAAAGTTTGTCTTACTCTGAGGATAAACGGTGTGCAAACGCAGGGTGATGTGGATGGCATTTGCCCTGCACATGGAGTTTGCCGAAAGCTGTTGGACGGTGGGGCCATAGACTGGAACGCATGTATCCCTTATCTTGGCCCAGTCAGAACACCAGGGGCGACCCACACAGTTAACAGTGACACTCGCAAGCGCTCTACTCATAAGGGTCCTTTCTACATGGTCGTGCAAAGCACCTGTTGGTGGACCACAAGGGACGTTTCACCCACACATCGACATACTGTGGTATGGCAAGGAAGGGTTTGCATGACGCTCGTTGTTCTTTCGAGGAGCATAGGGTTGTTTAAAACGGCTCACCTCGCCTGGGCAGCGCTAATCGAGTGGAGCTAGATTTCGCTCCACTCATGTGATTCGAAGCATACTTGCGAGATTTCTGGGTGTGGAATGTTCAATGATGACTATATGTTATCCCTTGGGGAGGCCTGTGAGACCCCACCCTCCTTCGATCGCCACATGGCTCATGAAGCTCATTATCACTGGCAGCACTGGTACCACGTGGTTCTAGCGAGCTGTTACACAGGGCTGAGCAACGTGCATCCCGTTCAGAACAGCCTTGTTAATAGACGGTAATTAGAATGTGTTGCATTTGTGCCCGTATAAAGTGGTGCCTGGCGATCAATTATCTCGTCCGCTATGACCTCGTGCCAAACCATTTCCGCTTCTACTTTCGCTGCTCTCAGCTGTGCTGCTCCACATCTCTTTTTGTGAGACTAAGGGGAGGACATTTTATGGGCTGGGTAAGAGAGTTTAGTTCGATGTTCCTTGAGGGCAAATCACTCCTGGCCTATTGACGCTTACGAGCAATATAAGCCAGAGGAACCAGGGCGAATTAGAAGAGCACCCATAGGAGGCGTGCTGCCGCGTCAGAGAACGCCTTGAAAACGAGTTTCAGCCATGGCCCCAGGGTACCGGTGTTGACTCTAGTTTGCTTGCCTGCCTTTGATGGAACCCTCCGCACTTGATGGACTTATTTCAGTTTGTAAGTAACCCACCCTCCCCCTATTTCATTACAGGTTGGCGAAGGAAATAAAATTTCATGTAAATCGGTTTTAACAATCCTTTTACTTAATAATTAGAATTCAGTAATTATGATCTGTTTAATCATGAGCTCTCATTTTCGCCTGTACTAGATTTTACCTCTATTTAAGCAACCCACCTCCCCTTTCGATGTTATTCTGTGATTACAAATGAACTATTTAAAAAAGGCCAGAGAATTTTGAGGAGGGTTTCCCTGGGTTGCTGTGCTTTGGAAGGAGGGAAGGGAAAGGCTATTCCATATGAGTACCTAAGTTGCCTTTCCTACTCCTCTCGTTTGGGAGGAGTTCCGAAATCGATTTAAGGAGGCGGTAAAATCGATATTAATGACGACGTCGTGTGAACGGATACAGCGTTAAATCGGTATATCGGCCATTAAACCGATTTAAAGTCGCAGTGTAGACCTGGCCTCTGTCTCACTGGATGGCATTCCTTTAGGCCATCATGCATCTTATGCATTATGAGACACCAATAACAATCTCATTAACCCCTGTCACCACTGTATATAAAGGACACAAAAATCCTAAAGATATACCATCTGGTTAATAAATGGTACAGTGACTCCATTGTGAGCAGATTTAATTGTGAACAATGCTGAGAACACTAAGTGTTAATGCGTATAGCTTTCTGTTAACCCCAAAGAACAAGCTCACTGATAATGGTGTAATCTCATACCCCATATTCTTCATAGAAATATGGTTCTGATATAATATGGCAAAGATATACTTCATGCAAGATGACTCATGTAAGATATCATTGGAAAGGTTATGATTTACTGACTGTGATTATCCAATTTGTATGCATGTATCATTTCTGTATCTAAAGTTAGGGATATTGACTATGTAACAATTACAACTGTGTGTGAACCTGGGGAAATGCCCACCAGACAGTAGGCAATCCTCCTGAATGACCCATTTAAGGAGGGCAATAGAACTCTCATGATACTAATCTCCCACTTTCCTGAAGTGCTTCCTGGGATGCTGCATTGACACTACAAGGTCAGGTGACATTGTCACCTGAAAAATACCCCCTTGGACACTGCTCGCACTTTTTCACTGTAGGTAAATCCTTTTTAAGGGCTGGGGAGAGGGTTGATCTGGACTCTTCTACATTGTCTACCCAAGAAGCAAGACTGCTGAAAGTACCTGAGGGAAAAGACAGGGGTGAGTCCAGACTGAGACAGGGGTCCAGTCTGTAAGAAGACATAACACGAACTCTAAGCTACAGAAACTCAGCATCCTGCCTAATTCAACATTTAGGGTGAGAAATTACATTCTGTAACCTGTTGCTTTAGTGAATCAAGCTTAGTTTGCATGTTTTGTTTTATTTGCTCAGTAATTTGCTTTGTTCTGTTTGCTATCCCTTCTGATCAATTAAAATCTGTCTTTTGTAGTTAATAAACTTATTTCTTGTTTATAACATAACCCAGTTTCTGCAATCCACTCCGCGGTCTATGCCACTGCCTTTTACTGCTATTTTTAGCCACACTTGCTAGATAAAAGCTAGCGTGGATCTGCCTACCTGAGCTGCAATCACATCTCTGATTGCAGTGTAGGCATACTCTAAGCTAGATAGTCATGAAATGCACTGCTCCTCACAAGGGTCCTGTTTTCTACAGCACCATACAGCGCTGGCTGGCTTTTCAGTGGGCATGTGTCATAAACAGATGGTTAAGGGTTAATGTCTCTTTTACCTGTAAAGGGTTAACTAGCTCAGTAAACCTGGAACACTTGACCAGAGGACCAATCAGGAGACAAGATACCTTCAAATCTCGGTGGAGGGAAGCCTTTGTCTGTGCTTTTGGGGTTTTTTCTTTGTTCTCTCTGGGTTCTGAGAGGGACCAGACATGTATACAGACCCATCTGTCCACTTGTATTAGCTGAGACCCGTCTTTTCTCAGATCTAAAGAGGAAGCTCTTGGGAAGCGTGAAAGCTGTCTCTTTCACCAAGCATAGTGTAATAAAAGATTCCCCTCACCACCTGTGCTCTTTACGTATGCACTGATCCAAGTACATGGAGTCAATGGAAAGATTCATTATCTCATGCGCCTTTTGACTTTAATAACTTGGATCTGGATAAGCAGCAGGAATCGTGTCCCTTAAGTAAAAGACGTTGAGGTGAGCTTCGGGTGATAACCCCACTTCGTCAGACCAGACAATGCTGACGAAGTGCGGTATCACC